>NC_061513.1:92022461-92103832 GCF_022539505.1 Lolium rigidum
GGATGTACTTTTCCTTACGGGTTGTGTTTACAACATATAGCCTACTCCTTCTGTTCTGATTTAGTCTACATTTTAGTAAAAAAATGAGACAACATAGTATTGCATTTATTAGTACTACTTAGATATGTAAATAACAAATCCAAGCTACATTGAAAAAAAAAATCCAATAAAGAAAGCAAAACCTTTTCGTTTTCAGTGTTGTTGTTAACTAAAAGCTAGAATGTACTACCTCCGTTTCAAGGAATAAGACGTCCACATTTTCGTGTTTTTTGTTTGACCAAGAATTACTTCAAATAGAAAACGATTGTTTGTATAAAATTAGCATCATCATAAAGTGCTTTTCATACGAATCAAATGATACTAATTATATATAATATAATTAAGATTTTATTGCTTAATTTTTATGGTCAAAGTTCGTCTTGAAATATGTGTGCGTCTTATTCCTTGAAACGGAGGTAGTAGAATATTTCGGAACAAATTTTAAAGCTAGAATGTAGACTATTTCAGAACGAAGGGATTACTATTTAAAACCTCGTGCAACCCTGGATGTGAGCACTGACCCGCATTCTTGGACTTGATGGGTAAGAGAAAATCGAGTGGTTCTACCACTGAATTTGAGTTGTGTGCCCATCGGATCTCCTGGGATCCGGTCGGTTTTCGTGTTTATTGGTGTGGTTTCATGATAGTCTCTTCCGATCTACGGTTGTCATCATTGGCGATGGTTCTTGCTTTCTAGTGCGCCGAGTCCTTTGGGACCTTAGCACGACGACTCCCCGTCTGTTTACTACAACAAGCTCTACTACGACAAGCTTTGCCTGACTCCGGCGATGGAGGGGCGAGGACAGCGGCGTGCCTTCGGCTCGTGCTAGTGTTTGTAGTCGTCGCTAGGTGGTCCGAGTACCAATTTGTAATTTTCTTTACTTTTTGGCTTATTTGTACTACTGTTGATGATTATTAATAGATCGGTGGATTGCTCGCAAAAAAAAAGAATTTGAGTTTGACCAAGCATGCATGCACGAGATTTGAATTTAGTTTAACCGTTTAAGAATCAACGGAGAGAATCTCCGCGTTCGTAGTCATGCGTCGATCGAGAGTCAGCAGATTAACTACCACCCCAGTCGTGACCGAAACGGGTCCACGGTACATGCATGCTTTCCTTTTGCACAGAGCTGCTAGCGCGTGCCTAGCCCGACGTGCACACGAATCCTTGACCAGCGTATGCACCTACAGGCTACAGCATCGGCCGATCAGGCTGCCACATGGAAGGTCGGGTAAAGTGCAGGCCGCCGCCGATGTCACCGCGTACCACGGCTCAGGCTCAACAGCTTTCGCCGGAGCAGAGGAAGAATGTGCGCAGATATCCTGCCTTCATATGGCCGCGGGAAGAACATGCACCATGATTTCTTCCTCACTCATGTTATCATCTATCTGAATGAAATCACTTCGCATAATCCATCAACTCTTAAGCAAAACTGAGTCTCAAGAAAATGGTCGTTCTTTTGCCTAGCCACCTCGCTCAGTCTCATCCATCCTCCGGCTGGCCTTCTCAGCGTTGGGATGAGCATGGAACCCGATCTATGTGTTAATTATTTTTGATAAAATTAGTGTTTATAATAGGATGAAAGAATCATGGGCTGCTACTGGGTGGTCTGGAGTCACTTGGATGTGAAGTTTGTGTTAGTTCCTGGGGATTTCTCATGTTCTGGAGTCACCTGGATGTGAAGTTTGTGTTAGTTCCTGGGTTTTCTCATGTTCTGCACGCTTTCCTTTATGTGCTCTAGATATTTTCTGGTAATCTCTAGGTTTAGTTCTCTCTCTTCATAAACTTAAACCTGGTGGTTCTGCTAGCGTTGTGTTGTGGAGATCTTGTAGCAAAACACTATGGTTTCTTTAATGAAAATCAGGGGAATCCCTATTAATCAAAGAAAAGGTGGAGTTAGGGTTTATTGCAAAATTTTCACCGATCTATTAATAATCATCAAGAGTAGAAAAAAAAATCAAAACGCAATAAAAATTACAAATAGGTAACTTGGACCATGTAGCAACAACTAGTGGTACTGGCACAAGGCAAAGGCGCGCCATCATCCTTGCACCTTCATCACGGGAGGCAATCAAAAGATGGTTGATCTAGTAAGGCTTGATGTAGTAGAGAACCAGAAAGTTGCCGTGCTAAGGCCCCCATAGAACCAGCGCACTGCGAGCAACAACGATCATCAATGACGACAACCGTAGATCGAAAGATATTAACCTAAAACCACACCAACAATCACAAAAACCGAGCAGATCCCAACAGATCCGATGGCCACACAATTCCAAGCGCCCCTCTGCCGGCTCTAGATGCACCACATGAGCGAGGATAGGCGGGGAGGGCCTTATTCTGACTTCGAAGATGTTGCCGCCACCTCGAAGAATACACAAGAGACAACCAGAACAAAAGAAGGGAAAGCTTCCGCCGGCGAGAGATCATGGTTTGCCGCGTATCCGAGGCCCCAAATCCATCGAATGTGGAGTGCATCGACATTGGCGCCGACAAGGGGATGGAACCCTAGATGGGTTTGACGATCGCCTCTCTCCTTGGTTCGGATCTAAATACTAGTTCGGTTCTAAAATATTTTCTTGTCTCTCGGCAGCCTTTTCTCCTTTTTTGCCTTCGCGTCAATGCAGATGGCATTGCCTACAATGATACATGTCCATTAGTTTGACGACGAAATATCCTTCCCGGCATCATGGAAGATTAAATTCCTCTAGGTACCGGCCATTGGATCTTGCTTCATGATTGACGCGAGGAGGACTGTCCTCGCAATATTTGTCCCGGATGCTACGTACGTCATTGACAATGATGATTTGTGCTCTAATAAGTAATAACCCTAGCCTGTTTGGTTGCTTACCGCTGCTATACTCGCGATGTTAGTACTTTAATAGCCGCTTACCTGGACGTTTCCTTGCCACTACGACTCAAATTAAAATTACGGAAGAACCTTTGTTGGGTATATGGTTTGATACCTATTATTTTTTCGGCTGCATTCAAAAAAATAAAAAATGATTATGTTATGGACGAATATTGTGTTTATAGTTCTCAAAAATTTGCTCTTGTTTAAGATTTTACTTTGCAATCGCGGGAAATAGGTTATGTATCTATACCACCATATGTACTGTTATGTAACTGAATAAGAAGAACCGTGAAGCAAAACTGCACATGCAGAGGAGAGCACGATACGTGTTACTACCTGAATAAGAGAGGACACGTAGCGAGGCATGATCGAGTTTTACTACTCGCTGCGATGCGATGCGCGCGCGCTGCAAAACGTAGCTGGAGTTTCCCCGACGCGACGGCGGCATTTAGGAGCGCCGCGAAAGGCAGGGACACACTTTGCTGAATCGGGCGCGAGGCCGAGACGGCGACGGGAATTATAATTTTGGAAATGGTTGGTGGTATGGCCTGCTGGAAGAAAATACTCGGTCGATCGAGGACTAAGATGGTGGGGGCCACCGTCTCCGAATGAGGGCGTGCGGGCCCCGCGCGCGGCACCCACGGGGCTTGCATGTTCGCCCGATTGCTTGCTGCGATTGCGTTGCATGTCCGTTCCGGCCCCACAGGGTAGCGTGGGCCCGCCCGCGTTTCCTGGTAGGCGCCCACACCCGGAAAGGGCAAGGGATCAGCATCGTCACGTTGCGCGCTCGTGTGGGCCCGGGACGTTTTCCACGGGAGCGAAACTCGTGCATGCATCGCGGCTGGCTGCTGGCCAGGTTTTCAGCTCGACCTCCACCGATCGATCCACTCCAACCGGTCGTGTCTCCCTACCTGGTGTGGTAGTACGTTGCGACTCGCAGAGGCCGGCGAATTTCTTCCCATAGCAACCAAAGTTTTTTTTTTCCCTGGCAGCAACTAAAGCTGCAACATGGAGGGTTTTATCACTTTACCATAAATTAGATGTTTTCTTACTCACAGAACCATGACACTAGTATTTTTTTTTTGCAAAACACCAATCTTTAGAGCAATTGTCTACAGAATACACGTAATCTCTCATCAACCAGTTCGGCAAGTAATTAGCCGTCAGACGTCGGCATGGAGCCAACCCTTCACGATGATCGAACGGTTCGACCCACTTCGCGAGAGGCCCCGAGACCAACACGACCGCAAGGGCGGTGGTGCGCCGACAATGCGGATGGTGCCGGACTTCCGTGGATCCAGGCATGAGACGGTGGCAGCTTAGGTGGCGCACCCTCGGGGGTGGAGCCGGGCCTCCCTGCCTTCGGGCCGATGGTGACGGCGGCGCGCCGTCGACGAGGGATTACGCAAGAACCACGATGAGGGGCAACATCTCTGTTTGAATCGAACGCCTGCAAAGCCGGTTTCGCTGGATGATTTCCAATCTAATTTTATGTAATCTGGTTCCCGCGTGAGCATGTTTTAGTTGTTTGTGGACGGGGTAGTCGGAGTACATGGCATCCTCCTAGAGAGCACGCCACCATCATAGATGTTAGTGTAATGTCGGTTGGAGGCCGCCTCTGCTCCAAACCGTACATGGTCAGGGCATCTGAAGAGAAGAGAGGGGTTGGACTGGACCCGAATTCCATAATGTGCTACCAAACCGCCTTGTAAGAGATTATTTGTTGTGTGCAAACTGTTAACCCCAAAGTCCAAACCCTCTCTTAATCCCAAACTATTATTTTTTGTGAAAAACAATGATTTTTTTCGATAAAGGGAATATATTAATATCAAGAAGATACCAATTACACCCAGCCTCTGCAACAACGCACCACCCTAATGGCACTACGGATGCACACAGCCAAAAACAAGAAAAGAAAACTAAGAAATAAAAGTCCCGCTACGAGTATCTCGGGCCTAACAACAACAATACATCCACCGCCAAGACAACACCTGAATTACAGACTAGTCCCCGCTCTCAAAACAAATGCCTCCACCAAGGACATTGCCAGGCACAACCAATTAAGGTCAGACCTTGGGTTTTCACCCTGAAAGGTAGGACTCTGCACTTCACCTGTATTGTCGCCCCCACTTTCATACCGCTGCTGTGAAGCCCGAAACACGAAGCAAGTCCCTCAACATCACAAAGACTTGAACCTCCCTTAGCTAGTCCTCCCCTCTGACCTTCATGAAATTCTCTTCTTCCGACTTTCATCATGGATCCATAGTCACTTGATGTCAATCAAAGAAAAAGAGCTTCGCGCCGCTCCCTCCGAGAACCAATCGGTCGGAATAAAAACATGGGTGCGCACGACCGAATACCTCCGATCCAACAAACTCCGGGCAAAAGCACCGTTACATTAATCGGCGGAGCCTTCCGGAACTCAACACTCCGGCCGGATCACGAGTCCGGAGCCTCCGGTGGGTTCTCCTCTTCACGCAAGAGAGGCCCTAGGACCGCCGCCTTTATTCAGGTCGGACCCCCACGTCGGCGACCATCCCGGGCTGGCCCCTCCAACCCACCACCGGCGACACCGACGCCGGCTTCCAAGCTCCTCCATCACGCCGCCGGAATGTGGTGAGAGATCGATAGATCCACCACCACCAACCGCAGGCCGACCCTCTCCGACGAAGAAGATGGCCACCTCCACCGTCGTACCCAAGGCCGCCGCCCCGGGCGACCTCGTGACGCGAGAGAAACCCGAGATCGCCTCCACACACGGCCTAGAGGCGGGGGGAAGTGGCGCGGATCATGGCCCGGCCGCCGCCTCGCCACCGGCCCCTCCGGCTGCTCGCGGTGAAGTCCGGCGGAAGGCAAGGGCTGCCGCTTCTGGCCGATCTGGCCGCCGCCGCCGCCCATCTCCAATTCCGTCCGGCCGCAGCGAGCGTAGAGGGCTCCCGGTCGCCGTCCCAGCGCGGCAGCAAGGAGAGGCCACCGCCGCCGCCACGCCCCGCGGCCTTTGCCCGGTGGCGCTACCGGCGGCGGCGGCGGCGGAGGGGTGCGTTTAGGGTTGGGAGGGGTGCGGTTTGGGAGGGGTGTAACGCACAATAAGTCTACTAGACTTTCGTGGTGAAAAACAATGATAACTTGTGGTTTCTCTAATAAAAAAACCCCCCAATTTATGGTGTAAAGTGATAAATTCTCTGCATCATAGATGGACCGAAACTGTATGCCGTTTTGTTTTCCAGTGAGAACCTATGGTCGCCCCAGATTACCATGATGAAGCTCCATGTTTGATGCTTTGGCATCTCGTAAATGCAGAATACTTTGTGCTTTCCCTTCTAAACCGAGGTGACTATAGTGACTTTGTGCTTTCCTGCGTGTCTTAACATCCGTTGGCACACACAAGTTGGATGTGCATATGTACGTTTATATAGGTAAGCATATGTATCACGTATTTTTCTGTGTTTCTACTTTTTTTTTTGGTCCTTTCCTGCGTGTGAAGAAGAGGACGGTGGTAATTCTGCTGTCCCAGTACTACGGTCCATCGATTCGGCTGTTACCCTTACATACAGTGGAGTAGATTGCGCGTACGAGATAAAGCCTGCCGGTGCACGTAGTACCTCCGTATATGTGTACGGTGTACCGAGCTGACCAAAGCCACGCTCTCGTCTTGGACTGGACCCCGATGGTAAGCAATTACAAGGGTGTCCCCACCGATGGCAGACCAATCTGATGTGCGGCCGGACAGGCATCTGCGACTGCGTGCAGACAGCACGCAGGCAGGACGATTAATGTCGTCCCTCGAAGTGAGCAGTGTCGACCTATACGTTGCCACTCCTCCTTTCCCTTTTCGAGAACTGGCAAATCTTTACCCTTCATCAAAGACTTGCAACATTACAGGCCGGCCGTGCACCTCCACGTCCACGCTACAGTATTTCAACAGCTGCTACTAGTACTACGTAGAGATTCTTCGCTATAGCCTCCCCGTAACACTATCAACCATCTTCGGCATGCTTCACTAGCAAGGAAGGATACGCGCGCCCGACCTACACGCAGCAGCTACACCAGTATACATGCATAGATAGTGGGTCTTGCTTTGAAAATTCCAATTTCATTCCCACCATTTTTTGGGGGTCGCGGTCAACGTTATCTCCTCGTTCAAATATATGGGTCATCACTATTTAATGCACTTACAATCCAGGAAATTTCCATGTCAGATTAGTCCAGGAGCACGTACCGACCTCGATCGAGGCAGTTCTATCGATCCCCAAACTAGAAGCGTGTCCAAATTTATCTGCGTACACGTACATAGTAGTACTATGCTTTACCCGCTGAAGAAAAGCATACAGGCAGACGAACAATTGATTTTTTGTTTTGAGATTACACAATACAGATGCAAGCTTAAAATACATAAGTACACTCATTCACCATACCCAAACCAGCATTTCTGATAGACTGACTCGACGGATTTTAAGACTACAGAAGTTATCACAAGTATCTCGCTATTCAGATAAACCTCTTAAGATTCCGTGTGCCACTGATATAGATGAACAACTGATTTGGACCTGTCACACAGTTGCCCCTCATGCAAATTAAGTTGGTCGCCAACGTTCCACGTATGAGTATTAGCAGCATGTGCAGTTTCCCATCCAAGGCTGGCACGCGGGGGGGCGACCGGGCGAGCACCTGCATGCTGGACCAGCCGGCCGTGTCGATCACCGGCCGTACGTACGCGTGCGCGCACCCCCCAGAATTAGCAAAACACACCAAACGCCTCGCCGAGAATTACACGCACGATACTGAACCGGGGTGCGTACGGTGCAGTCTGATCGTCCAAGAAGCAACTCCAAAGGCAGACGCCATTAGTCGTCGACGTGGGCGGGATCACAGTCCCGAAGCATCCTGGAAATTTCTTCTTCTTCTTCTCTTTACGCAGAAAAAAAAAATCCACTTCTTATTCCACATCCTTCGGTGACACGTGCATGTGTTTAGCTTGGAGCTTCATAATCTCAGCCTAAAACCTCTGAACTGAGTTAATTGATGCAAACAAGTTAATAGATGCAGGTTTTAGTGAACGCCTACGGCAAGTTTCACTGGCGGAGCTTAGTGCAAGCCGGAGGGGGTGGGGGAACAAAATTAGAGATTAGAGCAGCTTAGAACGAAATTCTCTAGCCTTTTGCCCCCCCCCCCCCATGCTCATATTTTGCCATGTATGACCTATTGCTAGAAATTCTATGGAATTGTAGTACAAACAATGGAAATCAATTCATACGAATATTGGTTGGTTCAATCCTTTGAATCAAATGAACTCTATAGAAAAATTCACATGATCCCTCTCCACACCGCTCTCGCACCTTCTTGTTTCTTCATTGTTTCTCTAGATCAGGACCGACCGGTTTATCCCCTTCTCTTCTCCCATGATAACCAACGTTGAGGTGGGCGAGGGGACCTCTCCCTGTATATCTGCAGTGTAGGTTGTAGTTCGCCCATGCTAGTTCCGAGCTTCTTCCTAGCGACGGCTAGCAACGTTAGAAGGCGATGGATTACTGCTATGGTTCACATTCACGGAGGGCGGTTAGCAGGATTGGATCTAGCCAAAGATCCTTTAATAAGCTTGCAGGCTCTAGTGGAGATCAATATCTCAATATTGGTGCTCTTCCGAGGAGATGTCATGGTGGCGGGCCAGATGGGAAGCGGGCAGTATCCAAATCAATGGAGATAACTCGTGACGTGTATCCGTGAAGTTCCTACATAGCGGTGAAACTGGTATTGTGTAATCTTCGGTCAAGATGGCGGCCACACCACACGTCGACGCAACTATTGCGCTTGTGCGTCTTCAACCTTCACCAATGGAGACCCTTCTTCCTCGATGGGGTGGTGCATGCATGTCTCAGACCAAGTGGTTTTGTCCCCGGTGCTAAGCTAGGCAGTCTTGCTCTGAGGTTGTTTAGCGCGAGCGGTGACAGAGAAACATGAAGGCCTCGATCTCGTTTTTTGCATATCTTTGTAAGATCCTTCTTGCAAGAATTCTGGACCAAGTTCTATTTTCCTTTACCTTTGAGGTTCTCTCTGTAAAATGCAACTTCACCGTCAATGAATAGAGGAGTTTTGCGTCCTTCGGGACCCTTCTACGTTCAAAAAACGAATGAAAGTAAATTCTCATAGATAAGAATCCTACAAAATGCCATTGAAAATCCTTTACTTGGATAGGAGCGAGTAGAAAACATGTTAACCAATCGATGGAAAAAAATGAGGTATAGCATGCAAAGCGTGCTATGTGAAATTAGGAGTGATTTGTTTAATACATGCATGCAGGCATAGCTTGATTCTTGACTTGTCGTCCACTCAGAAGTGCATATTCTGCTCGCAAAGTTTCATCCGAGATCATGGTACGCTCTCGTTCAATTAACAATCCGCGACGGCGACGTCTCCGCCTTTCCTTGGATTATTTTAACGTGCCACAATCGCACAGGGAGAATAGCTAGGGACAAATGGCCGGAATATGCTATAGGGGTTAGAGCGAGTGGGAGATTAGTTTAGCTAGAGCTTGGGGTAAAGGATGAGGAATAAGACGAAAGAAGTGGCCGAATCGGGTCCGAGTTATAAGCAGTAAGCGAGAGATGCACGAGGATACCAAAGATGGAAATCTGCTTGAGTTTTAGCATCGAGTATGTCTCTTCAATTTGCTTTAGCCAAGTTGGACGTAATTTTGTGTACTCTATCTACATAGTAGTTACAGCCTTGCAAGAGCCTTGTTCCTCACGCCGTATATGTATTCTTGTTCTTTCAAGGAAAAAAAGAAGTGTAAATCATGATCATCTGGTCTGTCTTGTGCACATACAAAAACAAAGACTGCGTAGGTAGGCACTGACACATCAAGTGTTCTGTCCTGGATAGTTACAGTAAGCAACATATGGGTCACTATGAGTGAGTGCACCTTGGCGGTGAAAAGTTCTTTTTTCAGATTGTACTCACCTGAAAACGTATTATGTACGATACTTTTAGGAAAGCGTGTGTGTTTTGGCACAACAAATCTTTTGGAATACTGACAAAAATGCACGTGTATGAGTACACAGATTAACGATTTTACTAATTCTCAGTTATTTGAGAATTGACCATTTCCCCAAAGATTTTACCATATGTTGCATACTTGTTCAATTTTTTTTGTATGTCTTTGCTCATATAAAAACAAAGACTGCGTAGCTAAGCACTGACAAATCAGGTTGTATTTCCTGGATAGTTACAATAAGCAACATATGTCTACTACGCAAGTTAGCGTGAAAAGTTCTTTTCTCAGCGGAAATGCAAATCTGTCCCCGAGCTTCAATAAAAAATGTAAAAAAATAGCAATAAAATAAAAAAAACCTATTTTTTTTATGACGAACATGTGAGCGTGTTCTAACTGCAAGCAACATTTGTGGCGAGAAATTACATGTTTGGTGGTTTATGCAAAAATAATTAAATTTGATATTGTTTGGAGCATTTAGGTTTGTTATTTAGAGCAACCAGATTTGTCTTTTTTTGCAGAGACCACTACATGTATCTTTTCTAGTAGATTTTTGGCATGTTGCTAGAATGCATGCTTTTTATCTTGTTTTTATTTTTTTTGATTTTTCTACTACACCAGAAGCATGTGAGCTCATGAGCAGAAAAACCATGTCCAATTTTCAGATTGTACTAACCTGCAAATTACTGTGTACGATATTTTTGGAAAAGCATATGTGAATTTCGTGAGATCAATTTGCGATAAAACGTTTAGGCTAGCTGAAGATGGTGTTGTTGCCTTCTCATCCTTTTCTTTTTTCGGCATAACAAATCTTTAGGAAGAGTGAAAAATGCACATGTATACTACAAGATTAACGATTTCAGTAAGTCTCAGTTATTTCAGAATTGTTCGTTTCCGCAAAGAAAATCACTTTTGTAAAATTGAATGAGAAGTAGATTCTTCTCCCTCAACTGATTTTTTTCACTACATAAATAAATTATTACAGCACAGTTGACTGAGAAATAAGATTTTCTCCATCTAGGTAGAAAGGCCTAATAAAATTTAAATACGACAAGTGCCAATGATTTTAGTGTCAGTACCCATAATCCAAAGGAGTAAAGTGGTGTTAATTAATATGGTTCGTTCTTTTTAAATCGCTAGCACCTGGTTTTGAAAAAGTACCAAATGCGTGTGAATAGATAAAAGACACAGTCGTGCAATAAAAAAGCGAGAAGAGCCGAAAATATAGGGCTCTAGAGAGAGAAAATAGGTGCCCATGCGGGCATGCCCAATAGCAGTGCTGCTGCTGTACCTTTCAGCTTTATAATCTCCCCCAAAATCTCCCCACTCTCGCAGCCTCTCTCCTCTTCTTCCCCTCGAAACTCTCTCTCCCCTTCCCTGAAAATTCTGCGGAGACTGGGTACCCAAGTGGTGCCGGCATCTCGCTAAGGGGGAGAGAGAGAGATCCTCCCCTGTTTCCACTCCCCAACTCTCCTAGTCCATCCCACTGCCGAACCAGGAGGAGGAGGAGCAAGGTGGGAATTGGCAGCTCAATTCAGCACCCCAGACGGAGCTCTGATCGACCCCGGCGGCGAGATTCATCCAGGTAGCTCCCGTTCATGCACAATTCTGGTTTCTTTCGGGGGACGGAAGTGGTGGTGATCTGAGGCGTGAAGCGTTGGAATTATCTGTCGCCTCTTTTGTTTCTTCGGCCTGGTTCTGGCCCTGTTGGAGCTTTCCATTCCGGGGACACGAGGAGTAGTGCCTACGCCTTTTTGTCTGCCTGTCTAGTGGTTTGATCTGTCAATTGTGGGGGGAGATATCTCGCTTTACACTCCCCTTTCCACTTAAATTGTGCCGTGCTACCGCTGCCGGGAGTTCTTGAGCTGAACATGTTCAATTGAATCTCTACTAGTTAAGCAAGTATTAAATGCCCCTGCTCCGCTGAATTGGGGAAAGAAGTGGTTTTTGTCGAGTGGCATCACCAGGTCTCGTCTTTTTTCAGACGCTGCACAATTAATACCTTCTTAGTTTGCTGATCGGCTTCTGCCTGATTCCATAATTCAAGTAATTCTGCACAATTCAAGTAGGTACTACTCCTATCCGCGATTTCAATTTTCTGTTCTTGGCATAATTCAGGGTCCGGAGGAGAGATGTACCGGGTCAAGAGCGAGAGCGACTGCGAGATGATGCACCAGGACCAGATGGATTCGCCGCTGGCCGACGACGGCGGCGGCAGCAGCGGGGGGTCGCCTCACAGGGGCGGCGGGCCCCCGCTCAAGAAAGGCCCCTGGACGTCGGCGGAGGACGCCATCCTGGTGGACTACGTCAAGAAGCACGGCGAGGGGAACTGGAACGCCGTGCAGAAGAACACCGGCCTCTTCCGCTGCGGCAAGAGCTGCCGCCTCCGGTGGGCGAACCACCTCAGGCCCAACCTCAAGAAGGGGGCCTTCACACCGGAGGAGGAGAGGCTCATCATCCAGCTCCACTCCAAGATGGGCAACAAGTGGGCTCGGATGGCTGCTCATGTAAGTGCGATGCGACGATGATTTCACTGCTTGCTTTTACATCTCGATACTAGTACTAGTAGGCAGTAGCATGCTCTTGGTGTGAGCTCTTCTTGAGCCTTGCGTGATTGTTCTTACGTCATGGTCACATGGGGTTGAAAGGTAGCGATTTTTTTTTGGCTTGTGATTGTTCTTATAGATTTACTCATTTGTTTTTTAATTACTGAAGTATTTAGATAATTTCAGGTAGTATATATATTCGAGCGGTATTAATTTCTTAATTTATCTGATGATTGTTTTGGGAGAATGGGTTTTTTCTTCTATCTAGTGAAGTGTTTAGATAATTTGAGGTATCTATTCGAGCAGTATTAATCTCTTAACTTACGGGCCCTTTTGTTATACTTACTGTTATTACTCTGCAACATCAACTTGTATGATTTTATAGGCACTTCAGAAGATACAAATCTTTGATAATAAATTGGTTGATACTAGTAGTATGTTTGATCTCAAGCTTCGTTGTTACTGAAAGCAAGTTAGCCTAAAACTTAAAAAGGTTGAAAATTGACAGCTATATTTGTAGGGATTTCTATTTTCGTGCCCTCAGTTCCTTAGTTGTACTCAGTTTTCCCCAGCTCCTTAGTTTTTCCTCAGTTTTACCCCCAAACGTTTGTCTGAAACCCGCAGAAGCAACTCAGACGGCAGGATTCCCGTTTAGTTGACCGTTCGTCACGTGTGGGGCCGCGTCGTGTGGGGCCGCGTCGTGTGGGCCCGCGTCGCGTGGGGCTGGTAGAAAGGGACCGCGTGGGACGGGACGAGAAGCGTTTGGTTGCACGTGAGCGGGAGCTGGGTTACGTCTCTCTCGGCCCCAAATTGGCATTATTTAGTGCACCTTTTTCCCCTCTTTCTCTCTGTCCTTTTCACCAAATTAGTATAAAATCTAGAGAAGCTTGCATTTCGACTTTCTTCAATTATTTGTGCCTTTTGGCCCTCGTTGTTTGCCCAATATGGCAGCAAATCTAGTACTCCCTACGGTCCATATGTATGTAGTTAAATCTAGAAGCAAATCTCCGAGGATAATGTACGATAAATTCACGAGTCATAGTAAATCAAGAAAACTAAGTACGGCCAACAAAATATAGTAGACTAGGGATAGATAATCCCTAGATAATATGGATAGATAATAGGCTGCATACACGGCAGCCAACATAGTAACGAGGTTCTTCACGAGCACCATCATATTAACATAACAACAAGGGATCCCTAGCTAACAACAAAGGGATCCCAACAACAAACTAGGAGGCGAGCGGCGGCAGCAGCACACGTCCGGGGACTCCGCCTACCCCATCCGGCTCGCCTCCACTTGTTGCTCTTGCTCCCCTTGGGAGCCTTGGGCTTGAGCGGAGGCATGCGGCCGGCGGAGATCTCCACCCGGCCGCAAGGCTGCGGAGGTGCATGCCGAGCGCCCTGTGCTTGGCGCGGAAGGAGTGGACGTTCACCGTCGTGCCGACGTTGGGGAAGGTGTTGCCGATGTTCTCGGCATGCGTGACGAGGCGGTTGAAGTCCGTGGCGCCGAGTCTCCCGGTGCGAAGGGCACTCGTACACCTCCTTGGCGAAGTAGGAGATGTATCGGCCGACCCTGCGGCCTCCGCAGGACCCGGCGAGTCTTGACGTCCTCCTCCTCTTCGTCGCTGCCGACGTCGCTGCCGGACATCCGATCCATATCAAACGGAAACTAGTGAATGAGTTGCAACGATGACTAACGTACATGATAACAAAGTTAAGAAAAACGAGTCGGCCTCGGTTAGAGTGGACATGATTATATATCTACGGGGAAGGTGTTAGCGAACTAAAGCTCATGCACAACGATTTGTACACGAGCAATGGTTCGCTGAACCCTCCTCGTAAAAATTTGTGCCCAACCATTCATCATAGGCAAAGAAACGGATTCTAGATCCGAACTAGATCTAAACTTGAACACATTCGAGATTATTTGCAAAATTAAACGGTTGATATCTTTTGATTAGTGCATAAAATAACCGATTGAGATCCCATGATTACTTGCATAAATTAACCGATTGAGATCCAATATTACTTGCATAAATTAACCGAACGAACCGAACCCCAAATCTTAAACGAAATCAAGAAGTGATCAAAACAAAATGGAATAAAATCGGCGCAAATATTAGCCCAATACTCATCCATCTACGAGATCCATCTACACCAGCAAAAATAGGGTTCAAAAAGGAATGGGGAACAAAAAAGGAAGCAAACCGTAGTTACCTCGTTCCATGGGTCCTCCGAGGAGGTGTCGTAGGGGTTCGGGGGCGGGACGTACGGCACGGGGTCGTAGGGGTCGACCCATCCCGCCGGGATCCGACCGCCACCGGCGGCGGCAGCGTCCGATGCACCGGCGGCGGCGGCGGCGGCGGAGGCGTCGTCGTCCGTATAGGGGACGGCGCCGAAGATGGAGGCGTCGCGCTTTGCGCCCACCTCGACGATGGGATTGGCATTCTCCTTGTCCATCTCTACGGCGGAGGAAGAGGAAGAGGGAGAGGGAGAGGGTTTTTTGCTTTGGAGAAGATGATGGGACGTGAGAGAGTTGGCGATGCGTGAGCGAGTGAGAGTGACGAGAGAGAGTGCGAGGAGGCGTCTATAAAGGCGAGGGTGGTTAATGCGACCCGCGTCCCTACGCGTGCACCGGTGCACGTCCGCACGTCTTGGACTTACGCAACGCGACACGCGTCCACGATTGCACGTCTCGACTTCTCCACCGCGACCCGCGTCTACGCGTCAACAATTGCACGTGTCCTCGAGTCTAACCCCGGAAATTTAGATATACTCGGGTATACCCTCGAGTCTTATACTAGCATTTTTTGTGTGCTCAATTTTCCCCTCGAGTGCTAATACTGGCTAGTGCAATATACTCGGCTTTACCCTCAAGTGGCTGGTCAACAGAGAGTCAACAAATGGGATTAACTAGTTAAATGAGTCATTTAATGTGCAAAAAAATCCTAAAAAGAGTGGCACTTACTCATGGAGTCTTTACCACAAATTGCCACTTCTCAAATCATAGATAAATCATAGATAAATCAAGTTTTACCACAAATTGCCACTTCTCAAATCACCTAGTAGCTATGAAGGTGCATGGTTTTCCACAACAAGCCCTTCCCAAAACGAGCTTCCCCCAAATCATACTTTGTCTAAATGAGGCCACAATTCTCACACTGATGTATATTGGTATTGCAAATAGTTTGAGGTAGGCCAAGATGGGTTTCATTGTACAAAACACACATTTTCCATTTTTCAAATCTCAAATTTGAATCCCTTAGTCCGTTTACTACTCGAGTGCCCTTGGTTTCTTGATAGTACTCGGCTTTGCCCTCTCTCTTCACAAATTCTCGCGAGACGTGCATCATCGCCTCGATTGGTCTAGCCCATGTCACGCGGATCGTGCCCGCCGACCGTTGATCGTATGATATAGGGAACGGGCGGGATAACCCCTCTCTCTCTCGTTGGCGGTTAATTAGCTTCCACCCTCTAAGTATGCTTGAAGGGCGGTTTTTACGTATTATTTTTCACGCGCTAAAAATTATAAACTATTTTAGGCGTTACTTTTCACGCAAAAAAATGATAAACCATCAACAATTTGTTGTAGCCATTACTTTTCACGCAAAAAAAATGATAAACCATCACCGATTTGTTGTTGCCATTACTTTTCACGCAAAAAAATGATAAACCATCAACAATTTGTTGTAGCCATTACTTTTCACGCAAAAAAATGATAAACCATCACCGATTTGTTGTTGCCATTACTTTTCACGCAAAAAAAAATGATAAACCATCACCGATTTGTTGTTGCCATTACTTTTCACGCAAAAAAATGATAAACCATCAACAATTTGTTGTAGCCATTACTTTTCACGCAAAAAAAATGATAAACCATCACCGATTTGTTGTTGCCATTACTTTTCACGCAAAAAAATGATAAACCATCAACAATTTGTTGTAGCCATTACTTTTCACGCAAAAAAAATGATAAACCATCACCGATTTGTTGTTGCCATTACTTTTCACGCAAAAAAAAATGATAAACCATCACCTAATTTGTTACAAAAGCTGGTTTCGGTGAGACCTAACCAAGTTTGGCATACATGATGGCATACCTATAACAACAAGGAATATCTAAAAGGGAAAGTTTCGAGAAAATTTGAAATTTAGGGTGAAATGATGCCATACATGATGCTTGTTTTTCGAGGTTTTGACTCGAAAATCAATTGGGTATTATAAAGGGAAATAAAAAGTTCGAAAAATGTAAAAACGAAACAATCTATCTATCTATGTATAGAAGATCAGTTCGTATGAAATTTGAGGTTATTTAGAGAAGGTAGAAAAAATCACCTTGTTAGAAAAGTCTGGTTTCGAGCGAGACGAAACGGCATGCGCTTAAGCAAAGTGATTTTTTCGAACATCTCCAAATGACCACAAATTTTCCATACATGATGCCATACGTGTAACAACAAGGAACCCTATCTAAAAAGTGTCAAAAAAGTTTGCCCAACCGTATAGCTCTATCAAAAAGAACCTCGCCATGGCGCTAGTATAATTTTGGGATAGTTACAAACTTTCGTTACCTAACCTTCAACATGAAACTTGTTTCAAATTCATTTTGGCCTACGAGAAACAAATCCCAACTTGATTCGAGCACCACGGACTCCAAACGATGCCGATGCCGATATCGGCATGGTCGAACGGCTATGCTCGCCGCCATCGCTAGGTCAACGTCGGGATGCACCCTCAATCCCGTCCCCTCATTCGATCACCGACACACCGGAGATACCGCCGAGGCCAATGCCGAACGTACATGCCGATGCCAATGCCGAACATGCATGCACGCCGGCGTAGGCACGGCCACGCCGACCCGCTATGCTTCGGACGCCACGGACCGCCGCGAGGTCTTTCCCTTCGCCACCACACTCTCCTAGCACCCACCTATACACGCCGGAAAGGAGAGACACTAGTTTTCTCTACATTGCTCGTGTTCGTGTCCGACACGGTCGGTCAAAGTTTTGACGTAGTCTTCGATGTCGTCGACCATTTCTTCTCTTCTTTGCATGGTTAAACGCGTCTAGTTCATATCTATCTAATGCGTCCGGGTCTCGCCTCATGCGGTTCATTGTGGACGTCGATCTCATCTCGGCACCCCGCATGCCACCTCCTCCGTGCCATCGCTGTAGAGCTCCATTTAAAAATCTAATCCTACCCGTGTATTGCCCCTTGTATCAGCGTCATGGCCCCACTTGTCATTCGATATACCGAAGCCCCACTCGTTCGCGTTTTGGTCAGGGATACAGCGATGCTTACGGTCAAACAAAGATGGATGGTCTGACGTGTCTTTGCGGGCTCTACGTGGCCCCACTAGTCAGAAGATAACGGTCAACCGTCGGGCAACTGGCCGTTACATCACGTGTGATGGTTTCAGACAAAAGTTTGGGTAAAACTGAGGAAAAACTAAGGAGCTGGGGAAAACTGAGTACAACTAAGGAACCGAGGGCACGAAAATAGAAATCCCATATTTGTATGCTTCAAATAGGTAGTCCATATTTGACTTTGACTGCGTTCAAGGGGGTTGCCTGCTAGTCTACCCAGATTATGCGTACTCTGACATCTATGTTCCTGAATGGCAACCGACTATTTTCCATATTGGTATCTATTTCAGTGTGCTAAGTACTTAAAAGTATTACTACTGTTTTTGTTAATCATCAAAGGCTAATAAACTTGTTATACATAACTCACAGTATCGAATTACTTTTCTATCTTTATGGATGTGTGCTTCAATTTGAACATAAACTCTAAATCGATCCACGCTTTGTTCACACCGACTTAGTTTGTCACATATATTACCTTATCCTGTGTACATGAGTCTCAGTTTTTTCTTCTTCTTTTTATTGTTGTTGCTATTATTGACTTTGAGAACATCTTCTCAGTTGCCAGGGCGTACTGATAATGAAATAAAGAATTACTGGAATACTCGAATAAAGAGATGCCAGCGAGCTGGCTTGCCAGTCTATCCTGCTAGTGTTATCAATCAGTCTGCAAATGAAGATCAGCAGGGCTCCAGTGATTTCAACTGTGGCGACAATCTTTCCAACAACCATCTGAATGGGAATGGTCTTTATCTACCAGATTTCACCTGCGACAATTTCATTGCCAATTCAGAGGCTTTATCTTATGCACCGCAGCTTTCAGCTGTTTCAATAAGCAATTTGCTTGGCCAGAGCTTTGCATCAAAACGCTGTGGCTTCATGGATCAAGCAAGGATGCTAAAACAGTCTGACAGTTTGCTCCCTGGATTGAGTGATACCGTGAACGGTGCGCTCTCCTCGGTTGATCAATTCTCAAACGACTCTGAGAAGCTCAGGCAGGCTCTGGGATTTGACTACCTCCATGAAGCCAACTCTAGCAGCAAGATTATTGCACCCTTTGGCGGTGCGCTTACTGGCAGCCATGCCTATTTAAATGGCACCTTCTCTGCTTCTAGGTCCACAAATGGTCCTTTGAAGATGGAGCTCCCTTCACTCCAAGATACCGAATCTGACCCAAATAGCTGGCTCAAGTATACCGTGGCTCCTACTATGCACCCTACGGAGTTAGTTGATCCCTACCTTCAGTCTCCAACAGCAACTCCATCGGCGAAATCCGAGTGTGCATCACCAAGGAACAGTGGCCTTTTGGAAGAGCTGCTCCATCAGGCCGAGGCACTAAGGTCCGGGAAGAACCAGCAGCCGTCTGTGAGAAGCTCAAGCTCCTCTGTCAGTACGCCGTGTGATACTACGGTAGTTAGCCCTGACTTTGATCTCTGTCCGGAATACTGGGAAGAGCATCCCGGTGCTATGCTGCCTGAGTATGTTCCTTTTAGCGGTAACTCACTGACTGAATCCACCGCTCCTGTGAGCGCCGCATCGCCTGATGCATTTCAGCTCTCCAAAATTTCCCCTGGTACGTGTATGTATATCTCTTGTGATCCTTTATTCAGAGTGATTGACTGTTTCAGTTATTTATATCATCAGTGTTTATTGGCAGCAGAAAGCAATTCGCTGGGATCAGGAGAGCAGGCGATGGAGCCAACGTATGAGCCTGGGGCTGGGGATGCTTCACCTCATCCTGAAAACTTGAGGCCGGACGCGTTCTTCTCCGGGAATACGGCTGATTCGTCCATCTTCAACAACGCCATAGCGATGCTCCTCGGCAATGACATGAACACGGAGTGCAAGCCTGGTCTCTTCGATCCTTCCTCATGGAGCAACATGCCCCATGCTTTCCAAATGTCGGAAGAATTCAAATGAGTTCCTTGCCGAGGCGTGGAAGGAGATTCTTGATATCTCTCTGCCGTCCTGATTGTTTTGAGGATAATTTCAGGGAAAACCTCATTTGATTGCAACTCGCTGCTTAGCCGCCACTGACGACGGGTCCTTGACGGCGGATGCAGCTGCTGCCAGACGTATGTGCTCTTCATGCAACTAGCCCCTTTTCCCGAAATAAAGTTCATGGAGATATATGCCGGTTATATCTGTTTTTTCCTAGTAGAGAACCCTTTTTTGCCATCTCTATGGCCTCTGTTGAAAACTCTGTCGAGCCGTGTTATTTGAAGAATGTAAGATCAGTTACTGCTTTTTCTGTGTGCTGTCTTTGTTGAAACATTAATTCCACCCCAATTGTCAATGGATAGCGTTTTGTTTCGATTCATCAAGTATTCAGGCTGACTATTCTTGAACTTGAGTACTTCACTGTTCTTCGCTCCCAACTCAATTTCCATCTACAAAGCATCTGAAACAGCCTTTGTTGAAACATTAATTCCCGTCCTGAATTATCAATGGATAACGTTTTGTTTCGCAGCAACATGTTGTTTCGGTGCTGCGTTCGTGAAGTATTCAGTTTGACTATTCTCGAGTAACTTGGTCCATGAGCTTGACTGCTCTTCGCTGACAGTTGAACTCTCATCTATTCCTACCAGGGGTCTGAAACACGTGCTGTCATTTTGGCTGATCTTCGTCCAGCCAATTTGTTTGAAACAGTTCGTTAACAGATAGGAGGCCGTGGCTGCGCCGGCCCGGGTCGAGCGGGCAATGTGCGAGGCATGACTCGCTTCACCACGCGCACGACGGACGCGCACTCTGCATTGAGATGGTGATGAAAACGGAGCACAGTTGTGATGCCGTAGAAGTGTCACCCTGCCTGGCGGTGGCGGGGGCAAGATCTGCGAGTAGCCCGTCGTCAGATTATGCATGTTGCGGCGCACTACAGTACTACGACGACCGTGCGAGGGAGTGCTATACGTTGCCGCTGTTCTGAAACTTAATTTTGGTTCAGTCAATGTACTGATCATCACTCGTGTGCCCTGTCTCTCCCCTGGGAACATTTCGACGATGGTACTACTACTACTATGGCATTCTCAGTGTATTAGCATAGATCTGATTTCTTTAATCATTGTTTTAGATAAAAGGCCAAATGCTCCTACGATTAAATTAATAACATCCTAAACTGCGAAGAAGATACGTGATGTTGAACCCAGCTTACAAGAAAACAACTATACACATAAGACACAAACCTATCGAAGAGACTACATAAAAAAGTGAAACAGCCGACATGACTATTACGAAAACTACTCAGAGGAAGAGAAAACGCTAGATGGGCTAAGTTGTCGGGCCGGTGCTCACCCAAGCACAGGCGAGCCAACAAATACTACAACCGTCGAGACCACTCCACCGTCCTAAGCAGCACGACAAGAAGCCAACAACCACCACGAATCGACCATCACTGCTCACAACCAACGTTGTAGAACCAGGGTAGAGCCCAACAAGAAACCCTGAGTGTGCAGAGCACAAAGCAAGCCTTGTTGAGGCAGGTAGAATGAAGAGCCAACACAGAAGCACCGCCACTCCCCTACACCACCGTCGGAGAGCTGCCTGCCGTGAAGTCCAAGATGGTGTCTTCAAGAAAAACACGACATCGGAGTGCCGACACCACCCGATACGAGTATCTTGGGTTTCCTTGGAGCATGTAGAAAAGAACGAGAGAAGCCCCAACGACGCCTTCAGGAAGTGGACGGCATCCACGGATGTCGTCGTGGGCCAATCGGGCAAGGGTTTCCCCTTAGCATAGACTCTCCTCCTTCTACATAGGGTACCGACCGTGGAGTGATAGCCGAACCGCCACCACCGCGCAATGCTTGCCAGCCACCATGTCATCCCCAAGACCGTGCTCACCGGCCATCACTTAAGTCACCGGTAGGCCCGTGAACCAAAATGACTCCCCCCATCCAGGGCCTCCGCCCCGGTGTCCAAACACTGCCCGCTGCTGAATTGAAGGAAACAAGAGCCACCACTGCGAGGGCCGCGGACAGGCGAGCAAGCTACAACCGGCAATAGCACCACGCTGTTAGAGACGACCAGATCTGTGGAGAACAGCCCCGTGGCTGCCAGAACCACCAGATTTGAGGAAAAAAGACTGGGCTCAACAAGGCCTGGGGCCCATGCTGAGCTGCCTGTCCTACACCCTGAAGTCGACCTCGAAGAAGCTACGCCACCGCTGACCCTCTGAGCCGCAGTCGACCTCCTTTTCGCCATGGATCCCTTCGTCATCAAACAGATGTGGGTCAGGTTCGCGTCGCTCGCCGCTACAGAAGCACCCAGGGGAGCCGCCATAAGCATGCATGGTCATACCACAAAGCCACCACACCACCGTAGAGCAGCCACGTGATACGTCTCCAACGTATCCATAATTTCTGATGTTCCATGCTTGTTTTATGACAATACCTACATGTTTTGCTCACACTTTATAATGTTTTTATGCGTTTTACGGAACTAACCTATTAACGAGATGCCGAAGGGCCAGTTGCTGTTTTCTGTTGTTTTTGGTTCCAGAAAGGCTGTTCGGGCAATATTCTCGGAATTCGACGAAACGAAGACCCAACATCTTATTTTTCCCGGAACCTTCCAGAAAGTCAAAGGGGGACCAGAGGGGTGCCCTGGGGGCCCCACACATGGTGGCCGCGCGGGCTGCACCCTGGCCGCGCCGGCCTAGTGTGAGGAGGCCCCGTGGCCCCTCCGACTCCGACTCTTCGCCTATATAAGCCCTTTCGACCTAAAAACGCGAGACCAATTGATGAAACTCCAGAAAGACTCCAGGGGCGCCGCCGCCATCGCGAAACTCCAATTCGGGGGACAGAAGTCTCTGTTCCGGCACCCTGCCGGGACGGGGAAGTGCCCCCGGAAGCCATCTCCATCAACGCCACCGCCTCCATCATGCTCCGTGAGTAGTTCCCCCATGGACTACGGGTTCTAGCTCTAGCTAGTTGGTATTCTCTCCCCCATGTACTTCAATACAATGATCTCATGAGCTGCCTTACATGATTGAGATTCATCTGATGTAATCGGTGTTGTGTTTGTTGGGATCCGATGGATTGTTACATTACGATTAGTCTATCTATAAAGTTTGTGAAGTTATTGTTGCTGCAATCTTGTTGTGTTTAATGCTTGTCACTAGGGCCCGAGTGGCATGATCTTAGATTTAAGCTCTATACTTATTGCTTAGATTGTATCTACAAGTTGGATGCACATGTCTATGTCCGGAACCCGAGGCCCCAGAGTGACAACAACTGGGATAACCGGAGGGGGGGGGGTATGAGGATCACATGTTTTCACCAAGTGTTAATGCTTTGCTCCGGTGCTCTATTAAAAGGAGTACCTTAATTGCCAGTAGTTTCCCTAGAGGCCCGGCTGCCACCGGCTGGTAGGACAAAAGATGTTGTACAAGTTTCTCATTGCGAGCACGTATGACTATATATGGAAAACATGCCTACATGATTAATAATCTTGATGTTCTGTCTTAATGCTATTTCAATCCTATCAATTGCCCAACTGTAATTTGTTCACCCAACACTTGTTATTGGAGAGTTACCACTAGTGTAGATAGCTGGGAACCCCGGTCCATCTCGCATCATCATATACTCGTTCTACATGTCATTGGAAGTAGTATCAACTATTTCTGGTGCCATTGCTCTCATATTACTGCTACTGCTGCTGTGTTACTGTTACTACTGCTCTCATATTACTGCTGCTTTCACATCACCCCTGTTACTAGTGCTTTTCCAGGTGCAACTGAATTGACAACTCAGTTGTTAAGTGATGTCTACGGGTGCTTCTATTCTTGTAGACAGTGTTGGGCCTCCAAGAGCAGAGGTTTGTAGAACAGCAGCAAGTTTCCCTTAAGTGGATCACCCAAGGTTTATCGAACTCAGGGAGGAAGAGGTCAAAGATATCCCTCTCAAGCAACCCTGTAATCACAAAGCAAGAAGTCTCTTGTGTCCCCAACACACCAAATACACTTGTCAGGTGTATAGGTGTACTAGTTCGGCGAAGAGATAGTGAAATACAAGTAATATGGATGTATATGAGTAGTAATAGCAATCTGAATAAAATATGGCAGCGAGTAAACATGCAACAGAACAGTAAGTAAACGGTGTTTGTAGTATTGGAAACAAGGCCTAGGGATCATACTTTCACTAGTGGACACTCTCAACATTGATCGCATAATAAATACTTCTTCTCATATGCGCCACATACACTCTTGTTTGATAATGAACACATTGCGTAGGATTACACGAACCCTCAATGCCGGAGTTAACAAGCTCCACAATTCAATGTTCATATTTAAATAACCTTAGAGCATAATAGATCATTGCAAAATAAACCAAGAACTAACATAGTGCACCCACTGTCCACATTACACTATGAAGGAGGAATAGATCACATCAATACTATCATAATGATAATTAACTCCACAATCTACAAGAGATCGTGATCATAGCCTACGACAAGAACCACAAGGTGCACACACTAATCACCTTTACACCAAGTAGGAGGAATAGACTACTTTAATAACATCACATGAGTAGCACATAACTAGTAGCGATACAAAACTCATCATATGGATCTCAATCATGTAAAGCAGCTCATGAGATCATTGTATTGGAGTACAGAGAGAGATTAACCACATAGCTACGGTAGAGCCCTCAGCCCCGGGGGTGAATTACTCCCTCCTCATCATGGAGACAGCGATGGCGGTGAAGATGGCGGTGGAGACGGTGGTGGAGACGACTCCGGGGGCAATTCCCCGTCCGGCAGGGTGCCGGAACAGAGACTTCTGTCCCCCGAATCTTGATTTCGCGATGGTGGCGGCTCTGGAAGGTTTTCCGTATCGTGGCTCTCGGTACTGGGGGTTTCGCGACGGAGGCTTTAAGTAGGCGGAGGGTCAACGCGAGGGGCCACACGAGGGGCCCAGGGGGTAGGTCGGCGCGGCCAGGGCCTGGGCCGCGCCGCCCTATCTCCCGGCCGCCTCGTGGCCCCACTTCGTTGACTCTTCGGTCTTCCGGAAGCTTCGTGCAAAAATAGGACCCCGGGCGAAAGTTTCGTCCAATTCCGAGAATATTTCCTTACTAGGATTTCTGAAACCAAAAACAGCTAGAAACAAGCAATCGGCTCTTCGGCATCTTGTTAATAGGTTAGTTCCAGAAAATGCATAAATATGACATATAATGTGCATAAAACATGTAGGTATCATCAATAAAGTAGCATGGAACATAAGAAATTATCGATACGTTGGAGACGTATCATTAAGGCTTATAAATATTCTTTACCTCCCCTTGTGTCGAATCAATAAATTTGGGTTTTACTTCCCTCGAAGACTGTTGCGATCCCCTATACTTGTGGGTCATCACCACGCCACTGCGCCGCTGCCCAGCGTTGCGCCCCTAGCGACGATGCCGCCCGCACCTCCATCACCGTGAGGAGGGATAAGATGCTCGCCTGAAGGGATTTGGTGTCCAAGAGGCAATAATAAAGGAATATTTATTATCACCATTCCATGTTCATGATAATATTTATATACCATGATTATTGTATTATCCAGAAACATAATACATGTGTGGAATATGAACACAATGTGGCCCTAGTATGCATCTATACTAGTTCGTGAAATAAGTGTTGGTTATTGGTTTCCATAGCCATGGACATAGTGTCACTTATTAGCGAGGTCATATTATTAAGGAGAATAATATGATGGACTTGACCTAATCAAAGCATAGCAATTGATCGCGTTACATAGTTCTAATTTCGAAGCTTTCCCGTTGTCATCTATACTATTCATTTGACCATGTGATTATACCACTCTCGGTTCGACGTCGCTAGGGATAGAGAGATATCAAGTGCAGTGTTTTCGGTGTCCCGAATGAATTTAGAGATATCACGAATGGATTTGTAAGGGCGACAAACCTATAGGAACATATATGGGAAGTATCGGAATGGTTCCAGAAAATTCAGGATTTTTCGGTTGTATCGGAAAGTTTAGAAAGGGGGAACCCACCTAGCCTAGGGCTGGGTGGGCCCCACCCACGTGCCAACTGGGCCAGCCAGCTGGCCACCGTGGACGGGTGGGAGAGGGAGAGCCCTCCCTCCACTCGGTTTGGGAGTAGGAGGGAGGAGCTCTCCTCTTCCTATTTCGATTTACTTGGGAACTTCCTTATTTGGTTCCTATATGAGTTTGACAAGGTTTGACCGAGAGTCCAATTAGGATTCAGAGATCCTACGCCATCTCGGGTCTGAGCCTTTATATACAGGAGCCCAGGGCTGGCCACAACACCACAAGTCCACAAGAGGAACGTAGCCCCGAGCGGCCACCGCCTGCCACCGGCCTCCTCGCCGCCGTCAGACGTCGCCCATCCTCGTCAGGGTCCTCCTCCGTCCTCCGTCGTTTACCTCCGTTGGTCCTCAGACCTCCGCCGATGATCGTCGGAATCTCGCCGGAACCCTAATTCCGGTGAACTCCGAATAGATAGTTCGGGCGAAGCCCTACCGAATTGTTGGAGATATGCCCAAGAGGCAATAATAAATTGGTTATTATATATCTTTGTGTTTATGATGAATGTTTATATACCATGCTATAATTGTATTAACCGAAACATTGATACATGTGTGTTATATAAACAACAAGGAGTCCCTAGTAAGCATCTTGTATAACTAGCTTGTTGATTAATAGATGATCATTGTTTCGTGATCATGAACATTGGATGTTATTAATGACAAGGTTATATCATTATGTGAATGATGTAATGGACACACCCAATTAAGCGTAGCATAAGATCACATCATTAAGTTCATTTGCTATAAGCTTTCGATACATAGTTACCTAGTCCTTTCGACCATGAGATCATATAAATCACTTATACTGGAAGGGTACTTTGATTACATCAAACACCATTGCGTAAATGGGTGGTTATAAAGGTGGCATTAGGTATCCGGAAAGTATGAGCTTGAGGCATATGGATCAACAGAGGGATTTGTCCATCCCGATGACGGATAGATATACTCTGGGCCCTCTCGGTGGAATGTCGTCTAAATGGATTGCAAGCATATGAATGGTTCATAAGAGACCACATACCACGTTACGAGTAAAGAGTACTTGTCAGGAGACGAGGTTGAACAAGGTATCGTGATACCGATGATCAAACCTCGGACAAGTAATATATCGCGAGACAAAGGGAATCGGTATCGTATGTAAATGGTTCAATCGATCACTAAGTCATCGTTGAATATGTGGGAGCCATTATGGATCTCTAGATCCCGCTATTGGTTATTGGTCGGAGAGAAGTCTCAACCATGTCTGCATAGTTCGCGAACCGTAGGGTGACACACTTAAGGCTTGATGTCGTTTGAGTAGATATGGAATATGGAATGGAGTTCGAAGTTTTGTTCGGAGTCTCGGATGGGATCCAGGACATCACAAGGAGTTCCGGAATGGTCCGGAGAATAAGATTCATATATAGGAAGTCATATTCCAAGTTTGCAAATGATCCGGTGCATTTATGGAAGGTTCTAGAAGGTTCTAGAAAAGTCCGGAAGAAACGCACTATGGAAGGTGGAGTCCCGGGACTCCACAACCCTGGCCAGCCAAACCCTAAGGGAGGAGTCCCAGGTGGGATCCACCAAGGTGGCCGGCCAACCCTCCCTCAAGGAAAGGTGGGAATCCCACCTAGAGTGGGACTCCCATCTTGAGTAGGTTTCCCACCAAAGGTAGGTTTTCTTTTGGGGTCTTATTCGAAGACTTGGGATCCAACTCTTGGGGCTTCCACCTATATAATGAGGGGCAAGGGGAGGGGGCCGGCCACCCCAAGCACCACAAGTTGGCCGCCCCCTCAGCCGGCGCCCAAACCCTAGCCGCCTCCCCAAACCCTAGCCGCCTCCTCCTCCACCGCAACTCCCGCATACGCTTAGGCGAAGCCCTGCAGAAGTTCTCCACCACCATCGCCACCACGCCGTCGAGCTGCCGGGATTCCGAGGAGGATCTACTACTTCCGCTGCCCGCTGGAACGGGGAGAAGGACGTCGTCTTCATCAACACCAAACGTGTGACCGAGTACGGAGGTGCTGCCCGTTTGTGGCACCGTCAAGATCAAGATCTTCTACGCGCTTTTGCAAGCGGCAAGTGATCGTCTACATCCACCCCGAGATCTAATCTCGTTAAGCTTTGCGAATCTTCGAGGGTTAGTCTCTTCATCTCCTCGTTGCTACCGTCTACTAGATTAGATCTTGGCTTGTGTTTCGTTCTTGCGGTAGGAAATTTTTTGTTTTCTATGCTACGAATCCCATTAGTGGTATCAGAGCCGTGTCTATGCATAGATTGGTTGCACGAGTAGAACGCAATTGTTTTGTGGGCGTTAATGCTTTTGGTGTCTTTAGTTCGTGTACTTTGCATCTTGCGGCATAGTGGGATGAAGCGGCTCGGGCTAACTTTACATGACCGCGTTCATGAGACTTGCCCCACGTTCGACATGCAACTTGTATTGCATAAGTGGCTTTGCGGGTGTCTGTCTCTCCCACTATAGTGAAGATCCAATTTACTCTTTCTATTGAAAACACTAGTATCACCGTTGTGGTTCATGTTCGTAGGTAGATTGGATCTTACTCGAAAACCCTAAACCACGTAAAATATGCAAACCAAATTAGAGACGTCTAACTTGTTTTTGCAGGGTTTGGTGATGTGATATGGCCATAATATGATGATGAATATGTATGAGATGATCATTATTGTATTGTGGCAACCGGCAGGAGCCTTATGGTTGTCTTTAAATTTCATGTTGAGTAGTATTTCAAAGTAGTTGTAATAGTTGCTACATGGAGGACAATCATGAAGACGGCGCCATTGACCTTGGTGCTACGCCGATGATGATGGAGATCATGCCCGTTGATGATGGAGGATCATGTCCGTGCTTTGGAGATGAAGATCAAAGGCGCAAAGACAAAAGGGCCATATCATATCACATATGAATTGCATGTGATGTTAATCCTTTTATGCATCTTATATTGCTTAGATCGCGACGGTAGCATTATAAGATGATCCCTCTCACTAAATATCAAGATAATAAAGTGTTCATCCTTAGTATGCACCGTTGCTAAGACTTGTCGTTTCGAAGCATCACGTGATGATCGGGTGTGATAGATTCAACATGTGCATACAACGGGTACAAGCCAGTTTTGTACACGTGGGCACTAAGGTTGCCTTGACGAGCCTAGCATGTACAGACATGGTCTCGGAACACGGGATACCGAAAGGTAGAGCATGAGTCATATGATTGATATGATGAACACTTTGAGTGTTCGCCATTGAAATTACATCTTGTTCGTGATGATCGGGCTTGGTGTGGTGGATTTGGTTCGTGTGATCACTAAAACAATGCGAGAGATATTGTTTTGAGTGGGAGTTCACCTAGTTTTTAATTTTGTTAAATTAAAATTTGAACTCAATTTGTCATAAACCTAGTCTAAACTATTGCAAATATATGTTGTAGATCATGGCGTCCCCATCAATCAATTTTAATCAGTTCCTAGAGAAAGAAAAGCTTAAAAGCAATGGTAGCAACTTCACCGACTGGTTCCGTCATGTGAGGATCTTCCTCAATGGCGGAAATCTGCAATATGTGCTCGAAGCACCGCTAGGTACCCCACCACCCCCTGCAGTATGCGAGGAAGAAAAGAATGTTTTCGAGACTCGGACTAAAGTGTACTCTCAAGTTCAGTGTGCCATCCTATGCAGCCTAGAGGCAGAGCTTCAAAAACGTTTTGAGCACCACGACCCTTGTGAGATGATCTGTGAGCTCAAAGTTATCTTTGAAACTCATGCGGCCATGGAAAGCTATGAAGCCTCGAAGCAGTTCTTTGGCTGCATGATGGAAGAGGGCAGCTCCGTTAGTGAGCACGTGTTCGCTATGTCCGGACATGCGAGGAAGCTTAGTGACTTGGGGATTGTGATCCCTAACCAGCTGGGTATTCATCGTGTTCTTCAATCACTGCCACCAAGTTACAAGAACTTCGTGATGAACTACAATATGCAGAACATGAACAAGGAGTTACCTGAACTCTTCTCCATGCTGAAATCTGATGAGGTTGAGATACAGAAAGAGCACCAAGTGTTGATGGTAAAGAGAGTGGATTTGGTGACCGGGTGTATACGTGAGCACGTCCTAGCTGCCGTTGGATCAACCTTGAGATTCATTTTTTTGCTAACGGACGTTTAACACTGTACGCGCTTCCCATCCTCACCTCCGCTTTTAACCCATTGTCCAACCGTACCTCCGCTTTTAACCACGACCTACCCCGTCCACTTATCTCATCCATCTCATCCACTGGCTAGCATGGAGCTCACCGCCGCGCTAGCATGGAGCAGCGGGGGAGGACGCCGCTGCCTAGCACAGGCCGCCGGGGAGGCCGCCGCTCCCTACCTCGAGATCCTCCGCGCCGCCCTTCGTCGAGCCGACTATGCCGCCGCCACCGGCTGCATCACGACGCCATCGACGCCGGCAGCTGCTCGCGGCCCGGCCGCGCGACGCCCTCAACACCGGCGGCTGCAAGATGCAGCTCGCACCCCGACCGCCCTGCCCTCTCCCGCTGACCCGAGGTGCATAGATGCGAGGAGATGGTGGGGAAACCGGCGGCGGCGGTTGGTACCACGGCCGGACAACGGCTTCTCCCGTCGGCGGCCAACCTCCTGCACCTCTGGTGGGGAAACCATCTCCGGCGTGGGCGACACCGGCGCGTAAGGAGGTGTTTCGCCCCTTGTTTCGCCTGGGCAGATCGAGCCTGACCGTTGGAGGATCTGGTTCGCCTCTTCCTGGCCGGACGGGAGAGACGCAGGGTCGCGCGGTGGCCGACTGTTGATGGAGGATTGGTGCGTTCGGCTCCGTGTGAAGGAGAGAAGCGTGGAACCATCGAGTGTTGCTGGTATGAGATCGGCCGGCAAGTTCGCTTCTCATCTTGAATGATGATGATCCACGGGCTGCAAGTATATTTTGTCATCCACGGATAGACAACGGGTACAACAGTACTATACAGGAGATCCAGAAGGAGCTGAACTGCGCGTCGGATGGGCTCTCGCCGGTTGCCGTCGGACGCCTCCAGCCAGTTTCTCTCCTGATGGGAATCGCAGCAAGTTGGGGATTGACTTTGTATCAGCTGATTTTGGTTATCTTGCTAACGAGAAAATTTTATCCGCTTATGAGCTCAGATCAACTGCAGATCAACTGATTTTGGAGAACAAATTCTACATCAATTTTACTGTAGATCATCGGATCATCAGAACAAATTCTACTGCAGATCATCAGATCAACTTTCTTTCTTTATCGAAAAAACCGAAAAAAACAGCGGTACTTACGAAGGAGGTTCTAGCTAGTTATCATCTAACGGCAAACCTAACACCGTTAGACACGTGTCAGTCTCTCACCGCGTGCTCACGTATACACCCGGTCACCAGGCTTCATCCGTGATGGTAAATAAGACCACCAAGTTCAAGAAGCAGGGCAAACCTAAGAAGGACCTCAAGAAGGGTGGCAAGAAAGCTGCCACTCATCCTGAGAAGCCTAAGGGTGGCCCTAAACCCGATATCGACTCGCTATCACCGCAATGGGAAGGGGCACCGGAAGCGGAATTGCTCCAAGTATTTGGCTGATCCGAAGAGCGGCCTTGTCAAGAAGAAGAAAGGTATATCTGATATACATGTTATAGATGTTTATCTCATCGGTTCTCGTACTAGTGCCTGGGTATTTGATACTGGTTCGGTTGCTCACATTTGTAACTCGAAACAGGAACTACGGAATAAACGAAGCCTAGCAAGGGATGAAGTGACGATGCGCGTTGGAAATGGATCCAAGGTCGATGTGATCGCTGTCGGCACGCTCCCTCTACATCTACCATCGGGATTAGTTTTAGACCTTAATAATTGTTATTTGGTGCCTCGCGTTGAGCATGAACATTATATCTGGATCGTGTTTAATGCAAGACGGTTATTCATTTAAGTCTGAGAATAATGGTTGTTCTATTTTTATGAATAATATCTTTTATGGTCATGCGCCTGAGAAGAATGGTTTATTTCTATTAAATCTCGATAGTAGCGATACACATGTTCATAACATTGATGCTAAGCGAATTAAATTGAATGATAATTCTACTTATATGTGGCACTGTCGTCTTGGTCATATTGGAGTGAAACGCATGAAGAAACTCCATTCCGATGGATTACTTGAGTCACTTGACTTTCAGTCACTTGACAGATGCGAGGCATGTCTAATGGGAAAAATGACTAAGTCTCTGATACGTCTCCAACGTATCGATAATTTCTTATGTTCCATGCTACTTTATTGATGATACCTACATGTTTTATGCACATTATATGTCATATTTATGCATTTTCTGGAACTAACCTATTAACAAGATGCCGAAGAGCCGCTTGTCGTTTTTCGCTGTTTTTGGTTTCAGAAATCCTAGTAAAGAAATATTCTCGGAATTGGACGAAACTTTCGCCCGAGGTCCTATTTTTGCACGAAGCTTCCGAAGACCGAAGACCTAACGAAGTGGGGCCACGAGGTGGCCAGGAGGGAGGCCGGCGCGGCCCAAGCCCTGGCCGCGCCGACCTGCCCCCTGGGCCCCTCGTGTGGCCCCTCGCGTTGACCCTCCGCCTACTTAAAGCCTCCGTCGCGAAACCCCCAGTACCGAGAGCCACGATACGGAAAACCTTCCAGAGACGCCGCCGCCGCGAATCCCATCTCGGGGGATTCCGGAGATCGCCTCCGGCACCCGCCGGAGAGGGGATTCATCTCCCGGAGGACTCTACACCGCCATGGTCGCCTCCGGAGTGATGAGTGAGTAGTTCACCCCTGGACCATGGGTCCATAGCAGTAGCTAGATGGTCGTCTTCTCCTTGTTGTGCTTCATTGTTGGATCTTGTGAGCTGCCTAACATGATCAAGATCATCTATATGTAATACTATATGTTGTGTTTGTCGGGATCCGATGGATAGAGAGTACTATGATTATGGTGATTATCAATCTATTGTTCATGTGTTGTTTATGATCTTGCATGCTCTCCGTTATTAGTAGAGGCTCGGCCAAGTTTTTACTCTTAACTCCAAGAGGGAGTATTTATGCTCGATAGTGGGTTCATGCCCGCATTTACACTCGGGACAAGTGACAGAAAGTTCTAAGGTTGTGTTGTGCTCGTTGCCACTAGGGATAAAACATTGATGCTATGTCTAAGGATGTAGTTGTTGATTACATTACGCACCATACTTAATGCAATTGTCCGTTGCTTTGCAACTTAATACTCGGAGGGGGTTCGGACGATAACCCGAAGGTGGACTTTTTAGGCATAGATGCGGTTGGATGGCGGTCTATGTACTTTGTCGTAATGCCCAATTAAATCTCACTATATTTATCATGTCATGTATATGCATTGTTATGCCTTTCTCTATTTGTCAATTGCCCGACTGTAATTTGTTCACCCAACATGCTTTTATCTTATGGGAGAGACACCTCTAGTGAACCGTGGACCCCGGTCCTATTCTTTACATAGCATACAATTTACTCGCAATACTTGTGTTTTATTATTTTCTTGCAAACATCTTCCACTCGATACGCTTAATCCTTTGTTACAGCAAGCCGGTGAGATTGACAACTTCACTCGTTTCGTTGGGGCAAAGTACTTGGGTTGTGTTGTGCAGGTTCCGCGTTGGCGCCGGAATCCTCGGTGTTGCGCCGCATCACATTTCGCGACCATCAACCTTCAACGTGCTTCTTGGCTCCTCCCGGTTCGATTAAACCTTGGTTTCTTTCCGAGGGAAAACTTGCCACCGTGCGCATCATACCTTCCTCTTGGGGTTCCCAACGGACGTGTACATCTACGCGCATCAAGCCTCGTTTTCGGCGCCGTTGCCGGGGAGATCAAGACACGCTGCAAGGGGAGTCTCCACTTCTCAATCTCTTTACTTTGTTTTTGTCTTGCTTTATTTTATTTACTACTTTGTTTGCTGCACTAAATCAAAACACAAAAAAATTAGTTGCTAGTTTTACTTTATTTACTGTCTTGCTCTCTATATCAAAAACACAAAAAAATTAGTTACTTGCATTTACTTTATCTAGTTTGTTTTATTTACTATTGCTAAAATGGCCAACCATGAAAATACTAAGTTGTGTGACTTCACAAATGCAAATAATAATGATTTCCTATGCACACCTATTGCTCCACCTGCTACTACAGCAGAATTCTTTGAAATTAAACCTGCTTTACTGAATTTGGTCATGAGAGAACAATTTTCTGGGTGCTAGTTCCGATGATGTCGCCGCCCATCTCAATAATTTTGTTGAACTTTGTGAAATGCAAAAGTATAAAGATGTAGATGGTGATATTATTAAATTGAAAGTGTTTCCTTTCTCATTAAGAGGAAGAGCTAAAGATTGGTTGCTATCTTTGCCTAAGAATAGTATTGATTCATGGACTAAATGCAAGGATGCTTTTATTGGTAGATATTATCCTCCCGCTAAAATTATATCTTTGAGAAGTAGCATAATGAATTTTAAGCAATTAGATACCGAACATGTTGCTCGTGCATGGGAGAGAATGAAAACTTTGGTAAAGAATTGCCCAACCCATGGACCGACTACTTGGATGATTATCCAAACCTTCTATGCAGGACTAAATTTTTCTTCGCGTAATTTATTGGATTCAGACTGCTGGAGGTACCTTTATGTCCATCACATTGGGGGCGGCTACAAAACTTCTTGATGATATGATGATAAATTACTCCGAATGGCACACTGAAAGAGCTCCACAAGGTAAGAAGGTAAATTTCGTTGAAGAAACCTCTTCCTTGAGTGATAAGATTGATGTGATTATGTCTATGCTTGTGAATGGTAGATCTAATGTTGATCCAAATAATGTTCCTTTAGCTTCATTGGTTGCTCAAGAAGAAAATGTTGATGTGAACAATCTACTAAAAACTTTATGCAATCACAATATGAGCAAAATCAATTGTTTACTAAAACCATAAATGAACAATCTACCTTGTTAAGAAATATAGGAAATCAACTTGAAAACTTGAATAGGGAGATTTCTGGTCTGCAAACTAAAATTTCAAATGCTCGAAACCCGAATCTCATACATGTCCGCATCACAATCTTCTTTAATTAATAAAATGGCTGCTAAACCCGATGATATTGATAATAAGATTACTACTACAGCAAATGCCATCCAAGTTAGAATTAATGAGAATATAAGATTAATGGCTGAACTGCGTGCTAGGTGGGATAGAGAAGAAAATGAAAAACTAGCTAAAGAGAATAATGTAGCTAAAGTTTGGACTATTACCACCACTAGTAATGCTAATTCTTCACATGTTGCTGCACCTCCTACTATCAATGGTAAAATAATTGGTGTTGGCAATGTTTCTACTCCTAGTGCAAAGCGTACAAAACTGCCTCGAAATTGCTAAAACCGCCGAAACTGCTTGTGATAAAACTGCTGAAATTTTTTCCAACCTTGGGAACGATGATCCCATTGCTGTAGCTCATAATGATTTAGATTTTGATGATTGCCACATCTCTGAAGTTATAAAGTTCTTACAAAAACTTGCTAAAAGTCCTAATGCTAGTGCTATAAATTTAGCCTTTACAAAACATATTACAAATGCTCTCATAAAAGCTAGAGAAGAGAAACTAAAACTTGAAACTTCTATTCCTAGAAAGTTAGAAGATGGTTGGGAGCCCATCATTAAAATGAAATTCAATGACTTTGAATGTAATGCTTTATGTGATCTTGGTGCAAGTATTTCTGTTATGCCTAAAAAGATTTACGATATGCTTGACTTGCCACCATTGAAGAATTGTTATTTGGATGTTAATCTTGCTGATAATGTTAAAAAGAAACCTTTGGGGAGGATTGATAATGTGCATATTACGGTTAACAATAACCTTGTCCCCGTTGATTTTGTTGTCTTGGATATCGAATGCAATGCATCTTGTCCTATTGTGTTGGGAAGACCTTTTCTTCGAACCGTTGGTGCTGTTATTGATATGAGGGAAGGTAATATTAAATATCAATTTCCTCTCAAGAAAGGTATGGAACACTTCCCTAGAAAGAGAATGAAGTTGCCTTTTGATTCTATTATTAGAACAAGCTATGATGTTGATGCTCCATCTCTCGATGTTACTTGATTTGCACTTTCTGCGCCTAGCTGAAAGGCGTTAAAGAAAAGCGCTTATGGGAGACAACCCATGTTTTTACCTACAGCAATTTTTTTGTTTTGTTGAGTCTTGGAAGTTGTTTACTACTGTAGCAACCTCTCCTTATCATGTTTTTGTGCCAAGTAAAGTTTCTATGCCAAAGTTGATGTTATATTTGGATTGCTGCGCAGAAACAGCATTGCTGTCTGTCACGAATCTGGGCACAGTTCCCTGTAGAAAATTCGAAAAAATCTGCCAATTTACGAGCGTGATCCTCAGATATGTACGCAACTTTCATTAGTTTTGAGTTTTTCCATTTGAGCAAGTCTGGTGCCACTACTAAATTCGTCTTTACGGACTGTTCTGCTTTTGACAGATTCTGCCTTTTATTTCGCATTGCCTCTTTTGCTATGTTGGATTTATTTCTTTGATCCATTAATGTCCAGTAGCATTATGCAATGTCCAGAAGTGAAAATAATGATTGTGTCACCTCTGAATGTGTGAATTATTAATTGTGCACTAACCCTCTAATGAGTTTGCTTGAAGTTTGGTGTGAAGGAAGTTTTCAAGGGTCAAGAGAGGAGTATGATATACTATGATCAAGAGGAGTGAAAGCTCTAAGCTTGGGGATGCCCCCGTGGTTCACCCCTGCATATTTTAAGAAGACTCAAGCGTCTAAGCTTGGGGATGCCCAAGGCATCCCCTTCTTCATCGACAACATCATCAGGTTCCTCCCCGAAACTATATTTTTATTCAATCACATCGTGTGTTCTTTACTTGGAGCGTCGGTTTGTTTTCGTTTTTGTTTTTGTTTGAATAAGATGGATCCTAGCATTCACTTTGTGGGAGAGAGACACGCTCCGCTGTTGCATATGGACACATGTGTCCTTAGGCTTTACTCATAATGTTCAAGGCGAAGTTTCTTCTTCGTTAAAATTGTTATATGGTTGGAATTGGAAAATGCTACATGTAGTAATTCTAAAATGTCTTGGATAATGTGATACTTGGTAATTGTTGTGCTCATGTTTAAGCTCTTGCATCATATGCTTTGCACCCATTAATGAAGAAATACATAGAGCTTGCTAAAATTTGATTTGCATATTTGGTTTCTCTAAGGTCTAGATAATATCTAGTATTGAGTTTTGAACAACAAGGAAGACAGTGTAGAGTCTTATAATGTTTACAATATGTCTTTTATGTGAGTCTTGCTGCACTTGTTCATCCTTGAGTTTGCTTCAAATAACCTTGCTAGCCTAAACCTTGTATCGAGAGGGAATACTTCTCATGCATCCAAAATCCTTGAGCCAACTACTATGCCATTTGTGTCCACCATACCTACCTACTACATGGTATTTCTCCGCCATCCCAAAGTAAATTGCTTGAGTGCTACCTTTAAAATTCCATCATCCACCTATGCAATATATAGCTCATGGGACAAAATAGCCTTAAAAACTATCGTAGTATTGAATATGTACTTATGCACTTTATATTTTATTAAGTTGCTTGTTGTGCGATAACCATGCTTCGGGGGAACGCCATCAACTACTCGTTGAATATCATGTGAGTTGCTATGCATGTCCGTCTTGTCTCGAAGGTCTATCATTTTAGTGGTTGGAGCATGCAAAATTGTTAGAGAAGAATATTGGGCCGCTAACTAAAGCCATGAACCATGGTGGAAGTTTCAGTTTTGGACATATATCCTCAATCTCATATGAGAACAATAATCATTGCTACATGCTTATGCATTTAAGAGGAGTCCATTATCTCGTTGTCCATGTTGTCCCGTATGGATGTCTAAGTTGAGAATAATCAAAAGCGAGAAATCCGAAATGCGAGCTTTCTCCTTAGACCTTTGTACAAAGCGGCATGGAGGTACCCCTTTGTGACACTTGGTTGAAACATGGCATGCGAAGATCCGGTAGTCCAAGTTAAGTAGGACGAGGTGCGGGCACTATTAGTATACTATGCATGAGGCTTGCAACTTGTAAGGTATAATTTTCATAACTCATATGCTTTATTACTACCGTTGACAAAATTGTTTCATGTTTTCAAAATAAAAGCTCTAGCACAAATACAAGCAATCGATGCTTTCCTCTTTGAAGGACCATTCTTTTACTTTTATTGTTGAGTCAGTTTACCTATCTCCTTCCACCTAAGAAGCAAACACTTGTGTGAACTGTGCATTGATTCCTACATACTTGCATATTGCACTTGTTATATTACTTTATGTTGACAATTATCCATGAGATATACATGTTACAAGTTGAAAGCAACCGCTGAAACTTAATCTTCCTATGTGTTGCTTCAACACCTTTACTTTGATTTATTGCTTTATGAGTTAACTCTTATGCAAGACTTATTGATGCTTGTCTTGAAGTACTATTCATGAAAAGTCTTTGTCATATGATTCACTTGTTTACTCATGTCATTACCTTTGCTTTGATCGCTGCATTCATTACATATGTTTACAAATAGTATGATCAAGATTATGATGGCATGTCACTTCGAAATTATCTTTGTTATCGTTTTACTCGCTCGGGACGAGCGTAACTAAGCTTGGGGATGCTTGATACGTCTCCAACGTATCGATAATTTCTTATGTTCCATGCTACTTTATTGATGATACCTACATGTTTTATGCACATTATATGTCATATTTATGCATTTTCCGGAACTAACCTATTAACAAGATGCCGAAGAGCCAGCTTCGTTTTCTCGCTGTTTTTGGTTTCGTAAATCCTAGTAAAGAAATATTCTCGGAATTGGACGAAACTTTCGCCCAGTGGTCCTATTTTTGCACGAAGCTTCCGTAAGACCGAAGACCTAACGAAGTGGGGCCACGAGGTGGCCAGGAGGGAGGCCGGCGCGGCCCAAGCCCCGGCCGCGCCGACCTGCTCCCGGGCCCCTCGTGTGGCCCCTCGCGTTGACCCTCCGCCTACTTAAAGCCTCCGTCGCGAAACCCCCAGCATCGAGAGCCACGATACGGAAAACCTTCCGCAGACGCCGCCGCCGCGAATCCCATCTCGGGGGATTCGGGAGATCGCCTCCGGCACCCCGCCGGAGAGGGGATTCATCTCCCGGAGGACTCTACACCGCCATGGTCGCCTCCGGAGTGATGAGTGAGTAGTTCACCCCTGGACCATGGGTCCATAGCAGTAGCTAGATGGTCGTCTTCTCCTTGTTGTGCTTCATTGTTGGATCTTGTGAGCTGCCTAACATGATCAAGATCATCTATATGTAATACTATATGTTGTGTTTGTCGGGATCCGATGGATAGAGAGTACTATGATTATGGTGATTATCAATCTATTGTTCATGTGTTGTTTATGATCTTGCATGCTCTCCGTTATTAGTAGAGGCTCTGGCCAAGTTTTTACTCTTAACTCCAAGAGGGAGTATTTATGCTCGATAGTGGGTTCATGCCTCGCATTTACACCGGGACAAGTGATGTAAAGTTCTAAGGTTGTGTTGTGCCGTTGCCACTAGGGATAAAACATTGATGCTATGTCTAAGGATGTAGTTGTTGATTACATTACGCACCATACTTAATGCAATTGTCTCGTTGCTTTGCAACTTAATACCGGAGGGGGTTCGGACGATAACCCGAAGGTGGACTTTTTAGGCATAGATGCAGTTGGATGGCGGTCTATGTACTTTGTCGTAATGCCCAATTAAATCTCACTATATTTATCATGTCATGTATATGCATTGTTATGCCTTTCTCTATTTGTCAATTGCCCGACCGTAATTTGTTCACCCAACATGCTTTTATCTTATGGGAGAGACACCTCTAGTGAACCGTGGACCCCGGTCCTATTCTTTACATAGCATACAATTTACTGCAATACTTGTGTTTTATTATTTTCTTGCAAACATCTTCCACTCGATACGCTTAATCCTTTGTTACAGCAAGCCGGTGAGATTGACAACCTCACCGTTTCGTTGGGGCAAAGTACTTGGGTTGTGTTGTGCGAGTTCCGCGTTGGCGCCGGAATCCCGGTGTTGCGCCGCATCACATTTCGCGACCATCAACCTTCAACGTGCTTCTTGGCTCCTCCTGGTTCGATTAAACCTTGGTTTCTTTCTGAGGGAAAACTTGCCACTGTGCGCATCATACCTTCCTCTTGGGGTTCCCAACGGACGTGTACATCTACGCGCATCAGTCTCCATTCTCTGGTATTATGGAGCGAGCTACAAACTTGTTGGAAATCATACATACCGATGTGTGCGGACCAATGAGTGTAGCCTCGCGCGGTGGTTATCGTTATGTTCTAACCTTCACAGATGATCTGAGTAGATATGGGTATATCTATTTCATGAAACATAAATCCGAGACTTTCCAGAAGTTCAAGGAATTCCAAAGTGAAGTAGAAAATCAACGTAACAAGAAGATCAAGTTTCTGCATTCTGATCGCGGAGGCGAATATCTGAGTTATGAGTTTGGCATGCATTTAAAGAAGTGCGGAATACTTTCACAGTTGACACCGCCGGGAACACCACAGCGCAATGGTGTGTCCGAACTTCGTAATCGAACTCTCTTAGATATGGTTCGTTCTATGATGTCTCTTACTGATTTGCCATAATCGTTTTGGGGTTATGCATTAGAAACAGCAGCATTCACTTTAAATAGGGCACCATCGAAATCCGTTGCAACGACACCGTATGAATTGTGGTTTAATAAGAAACCTAAGCTGTCGTTCCTTAAAGTTTGGGGTTGCGAAGCCTATGTAAAAAAGTTACAACCGGACTAGCTAGAACCCAAAGCGGAGAAATGCGTCTTCATAGGATACCCTAAGGAAACTATAGGGTATACTCTCTATCACAGATCCGAAGGCAAAATCTTTGTTGCTAAGAACGGAACCTTTCTTGAGAAGGAGTTTCTCACTAAAGAAGTGATCGGAAGAAAAGTAGAACTCGACGAGGTTACTCGAACCTTCTCTCGTTGATCAGAGTAGCGCAAGTACCGAAAGATGTTCCTGTGCCGCCTGCACCGGTAACAGAGGAAGCTAATGATAATGATCATGAAACTTCGAGCGAGGTAGCTACTGAACCTCGCAGTCGACAAGGGAACGTACCACTCCCGATTGGTATGATCCTTGTCTAAATCTCATGATTGTGGACAACAATGATGAGGACCCCGTGACGTATGAAGAAGCGATGATGAGCCCGTATTCCAACAAATGGCAAGAAGCCATGAAATCCGAAATGGGATCCATGTATGATAACAAAGTATGGACTTTGGTAGATCTACCTGATAGCCGCAAGACTGTTGAGAATAAATGGATCTTCAAGAGAAAAACAGATGCTGACGGTAATGTTACTGTCTATAAAGCTCGACTTGTCGCAAAGGGTTTCCGACAAATTCAAGGTGTTGACTATGCTGAGACTTTCTCACCTGTAGCGAAGATAAAATCTGTGAGGATTTTGTTAGCAATAGCTGCATTTTTCGATTATGAGATTTAGCAGATGGATGTCAGAACGGCGTTCCTTAATGGTGACATTGAGGAAGAGTTGTATATGGTACAACCCAAAGGTTTTGTCGATCCTAAAAATGCTGACAAGGTATGCAAACTTCAGCGTTCCATTTATGGACTGAAGCAAGCATCCAGGAGTTGGAACCGACGCTTTGATAAGGTGATCAAAGACTTCGGGTTTATACAGTGCCATGGAGAGGCTTGTATTTACAAGAAAGTGAGTGGGAGCTCTGTAGCATTCCTGATATTATATGTAGATGACGTATTATTAATTGGGAATGATATAGAACTATTAAGCAGTGTAAAAGGTTATTTGAATAAGTGTTTTTCAATGAAGGACCTTGGTGAAGCATCGTACATTTTAGGCATCAAGATTTATAGAGATAGATCAAGACGCCTAATAGGGCTTTCACAGAGTACATACCTGGACAAGATTCTAAAGAAGTTTAGAATGGATGAAAGTAAGAAAGGATTCTTACCGATGTTGCCAGGTAAGGTCTTGAGTAAGACTCAAGGTCCGGCTACGGCAGAAGAAAGAGAGAGGATGAATCAGATCCCCTATGCCTCGGCAGTAGGCTCTATCATGTATGTCATGCTGTGTACTAGACCAGATATAGCACATGCTGTTAGTTTGACTAGCAGATATCAAAGTGATCGAGGAATGGAACACTGGACAGCGGTCAAGAATATCCTGAAGTACTTGAAAAGAACTAAGGATATGTTTCTTTGTTATGGCGGTGACCAAGAGCTCGTTGTAACTAGTTACACCGATGCAAGTTGGAACATTGATCCTGATAACTCTAAGTCTCAGTCTGGGTACGTGTTTATATTGAATGGTGCTGCAGTAAGCTGGTGCAGCTCCAAGCAGTGCACGGTGGCGAAGTCTTCAACAGAATCGGAATACATAGCGGCTTCGGAGGATTCATCGGAAGCGGTATGGATGAAGAGGTTCATTGTTGAGCTCGGTGTGGTTCCTAGTGCATAGGACCCACTAGTCATTTATTGTGACAACATGGGTGCCATCGCCAATGCACAAGAACCAAGGTCACACAAGAAGCTGAAGCATATCAAGCTGCATTTTTATTCGATTCGCGAGTACATCGAAGATGGAGAAGTAAAGATTAGATTTGCAAAGTACACACTGATCTGAATGTAGCAGATCCGTTGACTAAAGCTCTCCCTAGGGCAAAGCATGACCAACACCAGAATGTCATGGGTGTTAGGTACCTTACAATGTAATCTAGATTATTGACTCTAGTGCAAGTGGGAGACTCGTTGGAGATATGCCCAAGAGGCAATAATAAATTGGTTATTATATATCTTTGTGTTTATGATGAATGTTTATATACCATGCTATAATTGTATTAACCGAAACATTGATACATGTGTGTTATATAAACAACAAGGAGCCCCTAGTAAGCCTCTTGTATAACTAGCTTGTTGATTAATAGATGATCATCATTTCGTGATCATGAACATTGGATGTTATTAATGACAAGGTTATATCATTATGTGAATGATGTAATGGACACACCCAATTAAGCGTAGCATAAGATCACGTCATTAAGTTCATTTGCTATAAGCTTTCGATACATAGCTACCTAGTCCTTTCGACCATGGGATCATGTAAATCACTTATGCCGGAAGGGTACTTTGATTACATCAAACGCCACTGCGTAATTGGGTGGTTATAAAGGTGGGATTAGGTATCCGGAAAGTATGAGTTGAGGCATATGGATCAACAATGGGATTTGTCCATCCCGATGACGGATAGATATACTCCGGGCCCTCTCGGTGGAATGTCGTCTAATTAGCTTGCAAGCATATGAATGGTTCATAAGAGACCACATACCACGGTACGAGTAAAGAGTACTTGTCGAGACGAGGTTGAACAAGGTATCGTGATACCGATGATCAAACCTCGGACAAGTAATATATCGCGTGACAAAGGGAATCGGTATCATATGTAAATGGTTCAATCGATCACTAAGTCATCGTTGAATATGTGGGAGCCATTATGGATCTTCAGATCCCGCTATTGGTTATTGGTCGGAGAGAAGTCTCAACCATGTCCGCATAGTTCGCGAACCGTAGGGTGGCACACTTAAGGCTTGATGTCGTTCAAGTAGATATGGAATATGGAATGGAGTTCGAAGTTTTGTTCGGAGTCTCGGATGGGATCCAGGACATCACGAGGAGTTCCAGAATGGTCCGGAGAATAAGATTCATATATAGGAAGTCATTTTATAAGTTTGAAAATGATCTGGTGCATTTATGGAAGGTTCTAGAAGGTTCTAGAAAAGTTCGGAAGAAATCACTATGGAAGGCGGAGTCCCGGAGGGACTCCCCTAGCATGGCCGGCCAACCCTAAGGGGAGGAGTCCCAGGTGGACTCCACCTAAAGGTGGCCGGCCACACCCCCTCAAGGAAAGGTGGGAGTCCCACCTTGAGTAGGACTTCCCCCTTGAGTAGGTTTCCCACCTATGGCAAGTTTTGTGTTGGGGTCTTATTCAAAGACTTGGACTACAACTCTTGGGGGCTTCCACCTATATAATGAGGGGCAAAGGGGATGGGCCGGCCACACCAAAGCCATCTAGGCCGCAGCCCCCAAGTGGCCGGCGCCCTAAACCCTAGCCTCTCCCCAAACCCTAGCGCCCCTCCTCCACATACTACTCCCGCAACGCATAGGCGAAGCCCTGCTGGAGTTCTCCACCACCACCGCCACCACGCCGTCGTGCTGCCGGGATTCCGAGGAGGATCTACTACTTCCGCTGCCCGCTGGAACGGGGAGGAGGACGTCGTCTTCACCAACGCCGTACGTGTGACCGAGTACGGAGGTGCTGCCCGATTGTGGCACCGTCAAGATCTTCTACGCGCTTTTGCAAGCGGCAAGTGATCGACTACATCCACCCCGAGATCTAATCTCGTTAAGCTTTGCGAATCTTCGAGGGTTAGTCTCTTCATCTCCTCGTTGCTACCGTCTACTAGATTAGATCTTGGCTTGTGTTTCGTTCTTGCGGTAGGAAATTTTTTGTTTTCTATGCTACGAATCCCATTAGTGGTATCAGAGCCGTGTCTATGCATAGATTGGTTGCACGAGTAGAACGCAATTGTTTTGTGGGTGTTAATGCTTTTGGTGTCTTTAGTTCGTGTACTTTGCATCTTGCGGCATAGTGGGATGAAGCGGCTCGGGCTAACTTTACATGACCGCGTTCATGAGACTTGCCCCACGTTCGACATGCAACTTGTATTGCATAAGTGGCTTTGCGGGTGTCTCGTCTCTCCCACTATAGTGAAGATCCAATTTACTCTTTCTATTGAAAACACTAGTATCACCGTTGTGGTTCATGTTCGTAGGTAGATTGGATCTTACTCGAAAACCCTAAACCACGTAAAAAATGCAAACCAAATTAGAGACGTCTAACTTGTTTTTGCAGGGTTTGGTGATGTGATATGGCCATAATATGATGATGAATATGTATGAGATGATCATTATTGTATTGTGGCAACCGGCAGGAGCCTTATGATTGTCTTTAAATTTCATGTTGAGTAGTATTTCAAAGTAGTTGTAATAGTTGCTACATGGGAGAACAATCATGAAGACGGCGCCATGGACCTTGACGCTACACCGACGATGATGGAGATCATGCCCGTTGATGATGGAGATCATGTCCGTGCTTTGGAGATGAAGATCAAAGGCGCAAAGACAAAGGGGCCATATCATATCACATATGAATTGCATGTGATGTTAATCCTTTTATGCATCTTATTTTGCTTAGATCGCGACGGTAGCATTATAAGATGATCCCTCTCACTAAATATCAAGATAATAAAGTGTTCATCCTTAGTAGCACCGTTGCTAAGACTTGTCGTTTCGAAGCATCACGTGATGATCAATCGTGTGTGATAGATTCTACATGTGCATACAACTGGTGCAAGCCAGATTTGCACACGCGGATACTAAGGTTGCCTTGACGAGCCTAGCATGTACAGACATGGTCTCGGAACACGGGATACCGAAAGATAGAGCATGAGTCATATGATTGATATGATGAACACTTTGAGTGTTCTCCATTGAAGTTACATCTTGTCTCGTGATGATTGGACTTGGTGTGGTGGATTTGGTTCGTGTGATTACTAAGACAATGCGAGGGATATTGTTTTGAGTGGTAGTTCACCTAGTTTTTAATTTTGTTGAATTAAAATTTGAACTCAATTTTTCATAAACTTAGTCTAAACTATTGCAAATATATGTTGTAGATCATGGCGTCCCCATCAATCAATTTTAACCAGTTCCTAGAGAAAGAAAAGCTTAAAAGCAATGGTAGCAACTTCACCGACTGGTTTCGTCATGTGAGGATCTTCCTCAATGGCGGAAAACTGCAATTTGTGCTCGAAGCACCGCTAGGTCCCCCACCACCCAATGCAGTATCCGAGGACGTAAAAAATGTTTACGAGACTCGGGTGACTCGTTACTCTCAAGTTCAGTGTGCCATCCTATGCAGCCTAGAGGCAGAGCTCCAAAAGCGTTTTGAGCACCATGACCCTTGTGATATGATCAATGAGCTCAAAGTTATCTTTGAAACTCATGCGGCTGTGGAGAGCTATGAGGCCTCGAAGCAGTTCTTTGGTTGTATGATGGAAGAGGGCAGCTCCGTTAGTGAGCACGTGTTCACTATGTCCGAACACGCGAAGAAGCTCAGTGACTTGGGGATTACGATCCCTAACCAGCTGGGTATTCATCGTGTCCTCCAATCACTGCCACCAAGTTACAAGAACTTCGTGATGAACTACAACATGCAGAACATGAACAAGGAGTTACCTGAACTCTTCTCCATGCTAAAATCTGCTGAGATTAAGATTAAGAAAGAGCACCAAGTGTTGATGGTCAACAAGACCACCAGTTTCAAGAAGCAAGGCAAACCTACGAAGGGCAACTTCAAGAAGGACGGCAAGAAATCTGCCGCGCCTCCTGAGAAGCCTAAGGGTGGCCCTAAACCTGATACTGACTGCTATTACTGCAATGGGAAGGGGCACTGGAAGCGTAATTGCCCCAAGTACTTGGCTGATCTGAAGAGCGGCCTTGTCAAGAAGAAGAAAGGTATATCTGATATACATGTTATAGATGTTTATCTTACTGGTTCTCGTACTAGTGCCCGGGTATTTGATACCGGTTCGGTTGCTCACATTTGTAACTCGAAACAGGAACTACGGAATAAACGAAGCCTATCGAGGGATGAAGTGACGATGCTCGTTGGAAATGGATCCAAGGTCGATGTGATCGCTGTCAGCACGCTCCCTCTACATCTACCTTCGGGATTAGTTTTAAACCTCAATAATTGTTATTTGGTGCCTGCGTTGAGCACGAACATTATATCTAGATCTTGTTTAATGCAAGACGATTATTCATTTAAGTCTAAGAATAATGGTTGTTCTATTTTTATGAATAATATCTTTTATGGTCATGCGCCTGAGATGAATGGTTTATTCCTGTTAAATCTTGATAGTAGTGATACACATGTCCATAACATTGATGCTAAACGAATTAAATTGAATGATAATTCTACTTATATGTGGCACTGTCGTCTTGGTCATATTGGAGTGAAACGCATGAAGAAACTCCATTCCGATGGACTTCTTGAATCACTTGACTTTGAGTCACTTGATAGATGCGAAGCATGTCTAATGGGAAAAATGACTATGACTTCATTCTCTGGTATTGTGGAGCGAGCTACAGAGAGATAGGGCAAGCTTCTCAAGATCAACAATGGAGGAGAGAGAGAGTAAAAGAAGCACCAGCCCAAGGAGGAAGAAGGGGGTAAGTAGGGGCCGGATTATCCCCCCCCCCCCCGGGAAAATCCGGCTTCTGAAAAAATCGAGCCGTTGGGAGATTTCAGGGTGATGACCCACAAGTATAGGGGATCGCAACAGTCTTCGAGGGAAGTAAAACCCAGTTTATTGATTCGACACAAGGGGAGGTAAAGAATACTTATAAGCCTTAACAACTGAGTTGTCAATTCAGCTGCACCTGGAAAAGCACTAGCAACAGGGGTGACGTGAAAGTAGCAGTAATATGAGAGCAGTAGTAACAGTAACATAGCAGCAGTAATAGTAATATGAGAGCAATGGCACCAGAAAATAGTTGATACTACTTCCAATGACATGTAGAACGAGTATATGATGATGCGAGATGGACCGGGGTTCCCAGCTATCTACACTAGTGGCAACTCTCCAATAACAAGTGTTGGGTGAACAAATTACAGCTTGGGCAATTGATAGGATTGAAATAGCATTAAGACAGTAATATCAAGTCTATTAATCATGTAGGCATGTTTCCCATATATAGTCATACGTGCTCGCAATGAGAAACTTGTACAACATCTTTTGTCCTACCAGCTGGTGGCAGCCGGGCCTCTAGGGAATCTACTGGAAATTAAGGTACTCCTTTTAATAGAGCATCGGAGCAAAGCATTAACACTCCGTGAAAACATGTGATCCTCATATCTAAGCCTTTCCCTCCAGCTTGTCCCAATTTCCGTCACTTTGGGGCCTTTGGTTCCGGACATAGACATGTGCGTACAACTTGTAGATACAATCTAAGCAATAATTATAGAGCTCAAATCTAAGATCATGCCACTCGGGCCCTAGTGACAAGCATTAAACACAACAAGATTGCAGCAACAATAACTTCACAAACTTTGTAGATAGACAATCATAACGTAACAATCCATCGGATCCCAAAAAACACAACACCGATTACATCAGATGAATCTCAATCATGTAAGGCAGCTCATGAGATCATTGTATTGAAGTACATGGGGGAGAGTGTACCAACTAGCTACAACTAGAACCCGTAGTCCATGGGGGAACTACTCACGGAGCATGATGGAGGCGGTGGCGTTGATGGAGATGGCTTCCGGGGGCACTTCCCCGTCCCGGCAGGGTGCCGGAACAGAGACTTTTGTCCCCCGAATTGGAGTTTCGCGATGGCGGCGGCGCCCCTGGAGTCTTTCTGGAGTTTCGTCAATTGGTATTGCGTTTTTAGGTCGAAAGGGCTTAAATAGGCGAAGAGGCGGCGCAGAGGGGGCGACAGGGTGGCCCCACACCAGGCCGGCGCGGCCAGGGTGTAGCCCGCGCGGCCCACATGTGTGGTGGCCCCCTGGCTCTCCTCCGACTCTCCTTCGGTGTTCTGGAGCCTCCCGGGAAAAATAAGATCTTTGGCGTTGATTTCGTCGAATTCCGAGAATATTGCCCGAACAGCCTTTCCGGAACCAAAAACAGCAGAAACGAGAACCGGCACCGTGGCATCTTGTTAATAGGTTAGTTCCGGAAAACGCATGAAATCATCATAAAGTGCAAGCAAAACATGTAAGTATTGTCATAAAACAAGCATGGAACATCGTAAATTATGGATACGTTGGAGACGTATCAGCATCCCCAAGCTTAGTTCCCGCTCGTCCTCGAGTAGGTAAACGATAAAAAGAGTAATTTCTGTAGTGACATGCTACTTACATAACCTTGATCATACTATTACAAAGCATATGAAATGAATGAAGTGACTCAAGGCAATGATCTATAGTTGCTAACAAATAGATAACATATAGCAAAACTTTTCATGAAGAGTACTTTCAAGACAAGCATCAAAAATCTTGCACAAGAGTTAACTCACAAAGCAATAAATTCAAAGTAAAGGCATCGAAGCAACACAAAGGAAGATATAAGTTTCAGCAGTTGCTTTCAACTTTCAACATGCATATCTCGTGGATAATTGTCAACACAAAGTAATATGATGAATGCAAATAAGCAAGTATGTAAGAATCAATGCACAGTTGACACAAGTGTTTGCTTCTAAGATGGAAGGAAATAGGTAAACTGACTCAACATAAAGTAAAAGATAGGCCCTTCGCAGAGGGAAGCATCGATTGCTATATTTGTGCTAGAGCTTTGGTTTTGAAAACATAAAGAGAGCATAAAAGTAAAGTTTTGAGAGGTGTTTGTTGTTGTCAACGAATGGTAGTGGGCACTCTAACTACCTCATCAACCAGACTTTCAAGAGCGGCTCCCATGAAGGACGTTATCTCTACCAGCAAGGTAGATCATCCCTCTTCTCTTTTGTTTACACATGTATTTTAGTTTTATTTATTAGATGACACTCCCCCCAACCTTTTGCTTACACAAGCCTTGGCTAACCGAATCCTCGGGTGCCTTCCAACATTCACATACCATGGAGGAGTGTCTATTTGCAAAATTAAGTTGCTTACTGATAGATCAGAGCAAAACACGTGAAGAGAATTATTAATGAAGGTTGATTAATTGGGGCTGGGAACCCCGTTGCCAGCTCTTTTTGCAAAATTATTGGATAAGCGGATGAAGCCACTAGTCCATTGTGAAAGTCTGTCAAAAGTAAATGACAAGATCGAAAGATAAACACCACATACTTCCTCATGAGCTATTAAACATTGACACAAATCAGAGGTGATAAATTTTGAATTGTTTAAAGGTAGCACTCAAGCAATTTACTTTGGAATGGCGGAGAAATACCATGTAGTAGGTAGGTATGGTGGACACAAATGGCATAGTGGTTGGCTCAAGGATTTTGGATGCATGAGAAGTATTCCCTCTCGATACAAGGCTTAGGCTAGCAAGGTTATTTGAAGCAAACACAAGTATGAACCGGTACAAAGCAAAACTTACATAAGAACATATTGCAAGCATTATAATACTCTACACTCGTCTTCCTTGTTGCTCAAACACTTTTACCGTGAAAATATCTAGACCTTAAGAGAAACCAATCATGCAAACTAATTTTAACAAGCTCTACGGTAGTTCTCCACTAATAGGTTTAAACTACATGAAAAAAACTTAATCATGATCTACTTGAGAGCTCAAAACAATTGCCAAGTGTCAAATTATTCAAGACATTATGAGGCATTTTCTATTCCCAACCAAATACCAATAAGTATTGTAGCTTCCAACTTTTATCATTGAACATTAAAAGTAAAACGAAGAACAAGTGTTCATATGAAAAAGCGGAGCGTGTCTCTCTCCCAAACAAGGATTGCTAGGATCCGAATTTATTCAAACACAAACAAAAACAAAAATAAAGACGCTCCAACTAAAGCACATATGATGTGACCGAATAAAAATATAGTTTCAATAGAAAAAACCTGATAAGTTGATGAAGAAGGGGATGCCTTGGGCATCCCCAAGCTTAGACGCTTGAGTCTTCTTGAAATATGCAGGGATGAACCACGAGGGCATCCCCAAGCTTAGACCTTTCACTCTTCTTGATCATATATCATCCTCCTCTCTTGACCCTTGAAAACTTCCTTCACACCAAACTTCTCATAAACTTCATTAGAGGGGTTAGTACTCAAAAAACTTTAATCCACCTTGGTCCTGTAGTGACACATTGCAAGAACTCAATAAAACATTAGCTACAGCTCTCCACGTCTAGAAAGCCTCACTTAAAGTCCACAAGAGACAATGCAAAAACAGAGACAGTAATCTGCCAAAACAGAACAGCCAAGTAAACACGAATTTTAAAATGGTACTTCCGTTGCTCAAATCAGAAAACTCAAAACTAATGAAAGTTGCGTACATATCTGAGGATCACGCACGTAAATTGGCAGATTTTTCTGAGTTTCCTACAGAGAAATATGCCCAGATTCGTGACAGATAGAAATCTGTTTCTGCGAGAAATCCAAATCTAGTATCAACCTTCTATTAGAGACTTTACTTGGCACAACAAAACACAAAACTAAGATAAGGAGAGGTTGCTACAGTAGTAAACAACTTCCAAGACACACATATAAAACAAATTACTGTAGCAAAATAACACATGGGTCATCTCCCAAGAAGTTCTTTCTTTATAGCCATCAAGATGGGCTCAGCAGTTTTAATGATGCACTCGCAAGAAATAGTATTTGAAGCAAAAGAGAGCATCAAGAGGCAAATTCAAAACACATTTAAGCCTAACATGCTTCCTATGAAAAGGAATCTTGTAAATAAACAAGTTCATGAAGAGCAAAGTAACAAGCAAAGGAAGATAGAACAAGTGTAGCTTCAAAAATTTCAGCACATAGAGAGGTGTATTAGTACCATGAAAATTTCTACTACCATATTTTCCTCTCTCATAATAATTTTCAGTAGCTTCATGAACAAACTCAACAATATAACTATCACATGCAGCATACTTTTCATGATCCACAAACATATAATTTTTATCAAGCTCAAAAATAGTGGAATTAAAACTTTCGAACACACTTTTATCAATAATATAGCAAGATGAATGATCAATCTCAAGAGATATGGGACACATAGATAATGTCAAGAACTCTCCAATCCCATTTTCATTAGTAGTAAAATTAATATTATCAAGTAACATAGGACCATCATCTAGAGCTTTATCATAAACATTTGCTAAGCAAAATTCTTTAGTACCATGCATTTCGACATCAGGCACAAACAAAGCATTATCATAAGATTTATCAAAGTAGCATGGATTATCATATATAACAGTAGCATAATTATTCTCACAAGTTTTACTTATAGGAAATATTTCAAGAGAATCCACAGGAACATAACATTCAACCTCTTTCGGTAAGCATGGAGGACAATCAAATAGTGTAAGAGATAAAGAGTTACTCTCATTAGAAGGTTGGCATGGGTAGCTAATCCATTCTTCCTCCTTTTGTTCATCACTCTCCTCTTCTTTTTCATCCAATGAGCTTTCGTGTTCATCAATTTCCTCCTCTTTTTCATCCAATGAGCTTTCAGGTTTGTCAATTTCTTCTTCCACAGGTTCCTGCAAATTGTGAGTGCATTCTTGTGCATTAATGTGTCTCTCTTTATAATCAAGGATATACAGATTCCTACTGTAGCATTCTATACAAGAATTAAGGATAGTAGAGACATAATCTTTAAGGTCCTTACAAATAGCACAAGTTTCATAATTCTCAACCATGAAGGATTCTATCTCGGAGGCTCCCATAAATAAGACAAATTGTTCTACCTCTTCGAACCCATAATGAATATAGCAATTCCGATTATAGTTCTTAATTAAAAATTCCTCACTAAAGCCACATTGAAATTTAAGATGTTTAGTATCATGTTGAGAGCAACAGTTTATATCATGGCGTCTAAGCAAGATTCTAGCCATTGTATTCAATTTTTCTATCATAGCACTCATTATTTTACCAGTTCTTGATTCTCTATAATTATTATAACATTCTATAAGCTCCAAGTAGGTTGTTGGTTCTCCCATAACAGCAGTTTTTAATTTTTTGGTTTTTAAATTTTTTATGGATTTTCGGGTATATAGGGAAAATAAAACAAGACAAAAAGAAACTAAGCAAAAGTAAACTAAGCAAAATAAAACTAGACAGAAATAAACTAAGCACAAATAAACTAGACAAAAGTAAACTAGCAAGACAAAATAAAATAAAAGCGGAGAGAGAGGTTGAGTGTACTCCCCAGGTGAACTTATGAGTAGAGCTATGCCTCCCCGGCAACGGCGCCAGAAAATAGTCTTGATGACCCACAAGTATAGGGGATCGCAACAGTCTTCGAGGGAAGTAAAACCCAATTTATTGATTTGACACAAGGGGAGGTAAAGAATACTTATAAGCCTTAACAACTGAGTTGTCAATTCAGCTGCACCTGGAAAAGCACTAGCAACAGCGGTGACATGAAAGTAGCAGTAATATGAGAGCAGTAGTAACAGTAACACAGCAGCAGTAATAGTAATATGAGAGCAATGGCACCAGAAAATAGTTGATACTACTTCCAATGACATGTAGAACGAGTATATGATGATGCGAGATGGACCGGGGTTCCCAACTATCTACACTAGTGGCAACTCTCCAATAACAAGTGTTGGGTGAACAAATTACAGTTGGGCAATTTATAGGATTGAAATAGCATTAAGACAGAATATCAAGTCTATTAATCATGTAGGCATGTTTCCCATATATAGTCATACGTGCTCGCAATGAGAAACTTGTACAACATCTTTTGTCCTACCAACTGGTGGCAGCCGGGCCTCTAGGGAATCTACTGGAAATTAAAGTACTCCTTTTAATAGAGCACCGGAGCAAAGCATTAACACTCCGTGAAAACATGTGATCCTCATATCTAAGCCTTTCCCTCCAGTTGTCCTAATTTCTGTCACTTTGGGGCCTTTGGTTCCGGACATAGACATGTGCGTACAACTTGTAGATACAATCTAAGCAATAATTATAGAGCTCAAATCTAAGATCATGCCACTCGGGCCCTAGTGACAAGCATTAAACACAACAAGATTGCAAGCAACAATAACTTCACAAACTTTGTAGATAGACAATCATAACGTAACAATCCATCGGATCCCAACAAACACAACACCGATTACATCGATGAATCTCAATCATGTAAGGCAGCTCATGAGATCATTGTATTGAAGTACATGGGGGAGAGTGTACCAACTAGCTACAGCCTAGAACCCGTAGTCCATGGGGGAACTACTCACTGGAGCATGATGGAGGCGGTGGCGTTGATGGAGATGGCTTCCGGGGCACTTCCTCGTCCCGGCAGGGTGCCGGAACGAGACTTTGTCCCCCGAATTGGAGTTTCGCTGGCATGGCGGCGCCCCGGAGTCTTTCCGGAGTTTCGTCAATTGGTATTGCGTTTTAGGTCTAAAGGGCTTAAATAGGCGAAGAGGCGGCGCAGAGGGGCGACAGTGGTGGCCCCACACCAGGCCGGCGCGGCCAGGGTGTAGCCCGCGCGGCCCACATGTGTGGTGGCCCCTGGCTCTCCTCCGACTCTCCTTCGGTGTTCTGGAGCCTCCCGGAAAAAATAAGATCTTTGGCGTTGATTTCGTCCAATTCCGAGAATATTGCCCGAACAGCCTTTCTGGAACCAAAAACAGCAGAAAACAGGAACTGGAACTGTGGCATCTTGTTAATAGGTTAGTTCCGGAAAACGCATGAAATCATCATAAAGTGCAAGCAAAACATGTAAGTATTGTCATAAAACAAGCATGGAACATCAGAAATTATGGATACGTTGGAGACGTATCACAGGGCCGGATAATTCGGTGTAAGTAGGGGCCGGATTATCCTCCCCCCGCCCCCCCTCCCCCGGAAAATCTGGCTTCTGGAAAAATCCAGGCAAAAGTCCGGCCCTAATCCAGGGGAGTATTGAGAGTCTCGCCAGAAAGTCCTTAGCCGATTTTTGGGGGCCGGATATTTTGCAAATACCCGGCCCGGATTATCCGGCCTAGCAAACTTGTAAAAATAATATCTAAAGATTGGTAGCTCCGAAAAGAGTGAAACCAATTTTGTTGGAAAGAGGACGACAAGAGCTACCCAAGAAAATATGGAAACCACTGGGGTGATTTTATATTATTTTTAGAGGTGCAACACCTCAACATGAGAAACCGAGAAAATCACCAAACTCGAAAACGCAACAAGTGATTTACGCGAAATCCGTTTTCGATGAACTAGAGCTTGTCATGAGAATAAGCACAAGCTCTAAAACATCACATGGATAAGATCCAAATAACAAGCAAGAAATATGATGCAAGGATGCAAAGGTTTGAGCTCTCTGAAGGATACGATCGAGTTACTCACTCGAGAGCCCTCTTGATAGTACGACAACTAAACTATAAACCAGTCTCCAACTATACCATGAGACCGGTGAGAAAGAAACCCTATCAAGAGCAAACCTTAACCTTGCGCATTCCACTTGAGCTTGATGATGACGGTCTTGACCGCAACAAGATGGAACGCCTTTCTTGATTGTGCTTGCTTGACGAAGTCTTGTGGATTGCTCCCCCATAATCCACCATGGGAGAGGTTCTTCTTAGGTGCATATTCACATATCCATGATCACCATATGGATGGCAAGCTTCAAGCATATGATCTCTTCGAGTTGGCTCATGTTGAACTTGTACTTCATTTCTTCATGGCAAGCTTCAAGCATATGATCTCTTCGAGTTGGCTCATCTTGAACTTGCACTTCATTTCTTCATGGCAAGCTTCAAGCATATGATCTCTTCGAGTTGGCTCATCTTGAACTTGCACTTCATTTCGTTGATGTCTTGAAGTTAACTTTGAGGGCTCACTTCATCTTCAAGACATACTTGACAGTTGATTTCCTTCATCAATTTCTTCTTGTTGTAACCTTGAAGCCAACATATGGTTCAAGCATTGCCTATGGACAACTCCTACAAATATAACTTAATGCAAGCATTAGTCCATAGGGATTATCATTAATTACCAAAACCACAAATGGGGGCTCCATGCACTTTCAAGTGTCTACATGAACAAGCATGATATACAAGCATACATAATTCGCCTCATATCACAGTCAGCCAGATGGATATATATCTACCGAGTACGCTGTACAAGCATTGATCTTGGACATGACACAAGATAGAACCAGATCATCTCGTCAACATCTTAATCATTGACAAAAAATTGTAACATTCTTGAAGCCTTGTATTAACCACTTTGCGGCACAAATGGTTCTTTTCGACCAAGAACTTGCACAATCATGAGTAATTTTACAATGTTTAAGGCCAGAAAGAACCATTCTTCCACCAATCACATTTTAATCATTGGATCAAAGAATAACAAAACATTGATTAATTTCCGTCATAGTAAACAGGGAGAAACATCACTTCCCCACGTAGTACTGATATATAATCATCGGTATTAACATTTAAACACCCAACCTCATATGACATAGCACCTGCAAATGGAAGATATGATTATATTGAACCTAGGGCACGATCAAACAATGATCTTTGATCATGCCAATAGGTTCAGAAAAAAAAACACCTCTTCCCAGCTTAGTACTAGAGTCTAATCATCGGCACGAACAGTAAATAACCCCCAATTTGATGCGCAATCTGTCTAAAAACCAGATTTGGCCTTACCAAAGATGATCATAACTGCATAAAGCAAGTATACAAACATAGATATACCTATTTGGCCTGAGGCTCTCTGTCGGTAGCCATGGAGGATTCGATGGAGCGGTGGCGGCCTCCGCCCTCGGTAACGGTTCGGCGGCGGTACTCATGATCCGCGTTGCTGTCCTCTTCCTTGGTGATCCGACGGGAGGGATTGGCGGCGTGGGGGCTGCTGACCTTGCTTTGTTTTTGGTGGATGTCCTCGGGTTTCTCGCATGCGAGGATGAAGATCTTCCGGAGGTCAGTTTGCTTTGATCTGGCTGGAGAGATGAGTTCCGGAAAGCTCCGCTGGCGAATGGAACAAAGGCGTCTTTTGCCTGCAGTTTGCTAGATCGGGTGGTATTCGGTCGCGCGCACCCATGTTTTTATTCCGACCGTTTGGTTCCGGATGGAGCGGCGCGAAGCTCTATTCTGTGTTGACATCAGGTGACTTTTTGGTGCATGGTGAAGTTAGAAGAAGGAATATCATGAAGGCCGGATTGGTGGAATGGCTAAAAGAGGTTCGAGTCTCCGTGATGCCGAGGGATCTGCTTGGCATTCTGGGCTGCAGCAGTGGTATGCATGTGGGGGCGGCAGCACAGGGGAAGTTCAGAGTCTTACGTCTCAGGGTGAAAACCCAAGGTCTGGCCTTAACTGGTTGTGCCTAGCAATGTTCTTGTTGGAGGTACTGTTTTGAGAGTGGGGACTATCTTCAGGGTGAAAACCTAAGACCTTTGGTCGGGCGGCGATGGCGTTGGTGCACTGTTCCCTTTTTGGAGGCATCGCTTTTGCAGAGTCTGTACTTCAGGTGTTGTCACGGTGGTGGTTGTATTGCTGTTGCTAGGTCTAGAAGGCTGTAGCGGGACTTTTATTCTTAGTTTTCTTTACTCTTTTTTGGTTGTGTGCATCCGTACTGCCGTTAGGGTGGGGCGTTGTTGCAGAGGCTGGGTGTAATTGGTATCTCTTGATATTAATATATTCTCTTTATCTAAAAAAAAGATCAACCTATTTAAGGCAACTATTCATGCTACAACAACAAGAACAAGGAGTTAATGCTAATTGAAAAGATCTAGCATGCATGCGATGAACAAGCATACAACCTTCCTCGCGCTACCACAAATCTATGCAAATTCACCGTGGATCCGAGCCTTACTGCCATTGTTGAACCTTAGTGAGCAGATATTAAACTGTGGAAGAAGGTGTCCAGCTCGACGTTGATGAAGGCTTGCTCGATTATGGCTTCAAGAGCCGTCTGTTTCGTCATCGTCGTGGTGGTCTTGAATCCACTGGCAGTAGTACAACCGTTTGTGGCGAGAGGAGAGAGAATGGAGGGGAAAGGGCCGGTGAGAACGACCGAGAGTGAGGGGGTAGTGTGGGCGGTGAGGGGATTTGTGGCACAATTTGCTTGATGCGCCGCGGCGTCTACCGTTCTTCCATACACGTGCAGGTTTTTTTCCCCACGTTGGACTCGCTAGTGCCTGCATGCCGAAGAACATTGAAATCGAGTGTGCCTATCGAGCTTACTTTTGCCTACATATATACTACTTTAAAAAAGTGCTATACAAGGATTGTTTTTATATGGGCTACCACTTAAGTACTTAACCCGGCAAAAAAAACCCGGTTCGCGAGCAACCGATCACAACGTAAAAGTTGCTTCTCCTCTTCTTTTTCACGCGTGCGGGCGGGCGTGAGAGGGGCGATTGCTCAGCAAAACAAGTTCACCGACCATGACCGCCGTCCTGACGGCAGCAGCTACAAAGCGACGATCTTTCATTCGTTCTCGCCGCTGGCCGGCGCCGCCGGTCCGACACGAGCGCCTGCCCTTTGCCACTGCCAGCCTGCCAGGAAAAAGGAGCCTCGCCGCCGTCGCCTTCCCGCGCCCGCTACCATCTGGGCCCGACCTCCACGGTCCCCACCTTCCAGTCGCCCGAGGCGGCACAGCTGTACCGACGGAGAGACAGAGAGGCCGGGCCCGCCCACTCCCCTTCCGCTTTCTCTGCCACTGCCGCCCTCCTTTCCCCAATTCCTCTTTTTTTTCTTCCCTTCCCTTCCCCTTCTCCTCTCTGCTCCACGGCCGATCGCCATCGCCATCGCCATCGCCGCCCACCACCACCACTCCCGCCACCAAATCCGCTTCCTTCCACCGCGGACTCGCTGCCGAAAGTGGCGGTCCAAGCTCAAAACACCTCTACTAACCCAACCGCAAGTCACGCACAGCAGCAGCACGACATTTCTTCCGCGGCGCTGACGCCCCCCTGATTTGACCCCGGCGAGCGGCGATCGATCGCTTCTCGCTCTGGGATTCTTCTAGCTGACCAGGTCACGCACTGGGTTTCGGCTGTTTTGGTTGCTTCCACTTCTTGGAGCTTTCCCCACTTGGCCGCCTGCCGAGCTTCCTCCTCAAGAGGTACGCTGTTTCTGATGCTGCTAAACTCTACACTGGGGGATCTGTGGCCGATGGGCTCGATTATGGTCGTGCCTGCCTTGATTGTTATCTTTCTAGAGTTTGCTGATTTCTTGCCTTGTGGATTGGGTTCTTTCTCGGTGGGGAAGATCTGTGTGTGTACGTCTGCTCCGTACTACTAGGCAGTAAAGGTGATGGTGCTATAGCTGTGCTATGATCCACCTCTTCTAGGTGGGGTTTAGCTTACGGATTTAGCGTCTGAAGCTCGTTTGATGCTAGTAGTACATCCCATCGATGATAATCGACGTACTGATCAGCTTTTTCTTAAAGGAGGCCTAGTGATCAGCTTGTTGGTCGCAACGTTTGATTTCAAGTGCTTGCTAATTGCTCAGCCTGAGCTGCTTGTCGACTTGGCTTGTGCTTAAGCTAGGTTACTCATCTATTTTTAGTACTAATTCTCATCTCGATCGGACGATCTCTTTGCGAGCTCGGTATCTCTCGTACAGCTGCACTAGTTGCGCCAGCTTGGTTACCTTTAAAGTAGGAACAGAGCAGAACTTCCATTATGGCTCAACATGGAATTGTTAATATAGTACGAGCTAAATCTATTTTTAGTTTTACTACTACCTCTGTCTATAAAAGGATGTCGAAGTACTATAGTTCTCATCTGGATCGGACGATATCTCTGCGAGTTCAGTCTCTGGTACAATTGTAAAACTCCACTAGTTGTGCTAGCTTGGTTACCAATCAATCAATAGGAATAAAACAAAGCTTCCATTGATCGAGTTACAGGATGGATGAACCTGGAATTGTTAAGATAGCATAAGCTAAATTTTCTGCAAGCTATATGTACCAATCAATAAAAAATGCTACTCCCATCCATTCCATATTAGCTGTCGCTGATTTTAGTGCAAAGCTGTACTATTAAATTCGCGACAACTAATATGGAATGGAGGGAGTATGTTTTACTAAACAAACCAACTGATCTCATCTGTAATTTTCGTAATGCTAGGTTTGTGCTGGAGGCCGAGAGGGTTCATGCCATGGCTCTGGAGACAAAACAAGTTGCTCCATGTATCAAGAAAGTTCTGAGGTCCTCCATCAGAAAAAGCTACAGATGTGTCTCTGAACATCCAGTCCTTCTCAGTTCGGGTGTTTTGCTCTACTTGCTGTACAGATCTTCGCCGGGTTTCTTTGCATTTCTGTTATCATCCTCGCCTGTAATTATATGTACTACTCTTCTTCTGGGAATCCTCCTGAGTTATGGGGAGACAAACCAACCTGAAGCTGGTGAGGTTGCCAGGAGTACTCCAGAGATTTCAGATTTTAAGCTTGGGAATTTTTCAAGTGATGTTCAGTTTGAGTCGGATCAGAGAATTTCAGTTCCTAGTTTTAGGAGTACCACAGAAAACCTCAATGAAAGGGAACCTAAGAGGGTGGCGTCTGTCAGACAGAGGTCTGGTGAGCATGGTGATGATGTTCCTCTTCTGAGAAGAGCTGATGAAGAAGATGAGAAACTTGAACACCATGACATACCTGAAGCATTAACTCCATTTCCTTCCATGGTCAATTTTCGTCAACAGGTTGAAGCAGGGGATGGCTGGCTCTTTCACCAGGAAAGGGAATACAAAGATTCATTCTTTATGCCAGAAAAGGCTGAAAGGAACACTAGCTTATTTGAAGGTCTGGACGAGAAGGGTGCATCCTTTGGCATGTTTCCATCCAGTGAAAATGTTATCAAACATGCTGAAATGGTGGAGAATATGAATCAAGCAGCTAGCAAACTAAGCGATATATTGGAAGAGAGGCCAACTAATGAGGTAGCTGGAACTAGCAGGCCAACTTATGCTGTTTCCGTGAACCAGAATACAGAGCCCGATGAGCTGAAGGTTGAAACTAGCAAGGCCGTTGAGGACAACCTCCTAGATTCATCACTTGGTTCACCATGGGCAGCTGTTGGCAGTGATGATGGTTCATCTGGTTTTGACTCTGATGGGGATGAGAGTTCTTCACCTGATGCTTCCATGACTGACATCGCACCAGTCCTTGATGAGATTGACCCTCTTCTGGGTGCTGGTTTCACTCGTCCTGATCCCATTCCTGATGATGATTCAGACACGGACTCACATGTCTCCTCACAGGATCATCAAAGTGATGATGATAGTAATGATGAGGATGCCAACGACGATGCTGAAGACAGTGGTGAGGTGAACAAGAAAGATGAAGGTCAGGAAGCTGCAATTATTTGGACAGCGGATGATGCAAAAAATCTGATGGATCTTGGATATTCTGAGATGGAAAGGAACCGCAGGTTGGAGATTTTGATGGTTAGGCGAAGATCCAGGAAGAACATAATATTTGAAATTGACAATAATCTGACAGATGTCAGTAGCAATGACGCTGGGATACATGACTTATCACGCTTCCATGCACAAGTATCACATATCTCAGTTCCAAGGAGGAACCCATTCGACCTTCCTTATGATTCTGACGAAGCAGGAGTTCCTGGTTCAGCTCCTTCAATCCTGCATGCCAGAAAGAACCCATTTGATTTTCTTGACCATTTGAGTGAAAGTGGCGTCTCTGCACATGATAATTTAAGCGCTGGGGAATCGCCAGCAACTTCTCATCGTGACATCTTCAGAAGGCACGAGAGCTTCAACTTTGGAAGTACAGACACTACCCAGGCGAGACGTTCGTCTAGATTGAAGCCATATTTTGTCCCTGAGACAGTGGAAGGAGGCACAAGTCATTTTGAAAGGCAGTTCAGTGACAAGAGTGAGTCTAAATTAAGTTCTGTTACTGAGTCTGATATGGCTTCTTCGGTTGCGGATCAGGAGGATCACAACGACCTTGATGAAAAGGATGTGCACAAGGAGCATGTGTCACCAGCTCTCATGAGACAGGACAGTGACCTGGCAGATGCTGGAAGTGATTGCTCAGATGGTATCAACTCTGTGGATGTTGAACTAGACCATAGCGACATTGACGAACGTGAGATTTCTCTACATCATTTTGTCTTCGAAAGATCGGAAGAAAGAGAAGCATATCTTACCTCCGCAAAAGGGAAGGCCCATGATGAAGATTACATGGTCAAATCAGATGGAAACTCCACAATGCCACTTAATCCAGTCGCTGACTTGCTTAGCTGGGAAGATGGAGATGGTAAGCAAATTCCATCTGACTTGTTTTTGTAATAAACAGAAATTTTCCCTCCACACCTTTATTTGAACCTTATTTATGCAGGTGAAAGCTTCCTTGGTGCTAAGTCTTCTATGGCCTCAGACACAACAGTTGAGTTATCAGAATGGCTTTCCTCTCCCAGGCCAGCTGAAGAGAACGAGTTAAGAGCAGGGGAACTTTCTCTTGGTGCGACCAATATAGCTGAGGAGGATGGAAATATTATTTCCAGGTCCTATCCAAACAATGAAATCCCACCAGAAATTCTGATTCATGGGTCGATGGACTTGCTCACAGATTTTGAAAAGGAAACATTGCCTGCAATATCTATGGACCTTCATCCTATCCCTGAAGAGAGGGTTGTCGAGAACTTCAATATACAAGAAAAGCATGAAACTGCAACAATTACTGGTAGTGGTACTGCATTGAGTGACTTGCATGTAATTGAAGAGCACTTTGATGTTGCCACCGAAGTAAGCCCGAGCTCTGCGGCCGCTTCCTTGTGCCCTCCTGAAGTGAGTGACTCCATTCAATCTCCGGTTGAGCCTAAAGATATCTTAAACCCATTTTTCTCCGTGGCTTCTGAACCTGACAGGGTAGATATGGTTGATATGAAGGAAGAATTAACTTCAGCTTATCTACTTGATTCTGATGATGATGCTGATAAAATCTATCCTGAGCCTTTAGAGGATAACGTTATTGATGAAAGTTTCCTGTCGGAATTGGACGCGGTGGGTGATTTCCGGGTAGAACCAATGAGACTGGATCAGCAGGTGCCTGATCATAGCTTCCACACTGACAACCCTGCTGGTGGTGTTACTGAAGACTCATTGATTAGCCCTCAGATTTCTGATGACAATACCATGTCAGATGCCAGTGCATTAGACTCTCGCGAGCGATCCCCATCAAATTACCTAAGTGGCTCTGATCCTGAATTTAGTTGGTCATTACGGACATCTCATGATGACCCTGAGCAGACTGTCTACAATCCTTGGCGAAAGATTCTTGAAGCAAGTTCATTTGAAGCAGTGAATATAGAGTTGAAACTACCAGGCGATGTGACAGAAGTCACAGAAGTTTCTTCAGTCAACACACCGTCAGAAGCATACTTGGTGGTTGGAGCAAGTGAACTGGGGGTTACTGAAAGTGAGCCTGTGATGGGTAGAATTGGTGCCGAGATGACGCCTGTCGATGCCAAGTCTCTGGAAGACATAGAGACGGCTTTTAAACAAGCGAATGATGGTGCTGATGAGCCAAACCTGGACGCAGAAACCTCACATGTCTCAGATCTTGATGTTGATTCAGAGCCCTTGGAGGGTTCGGAGCACTTACATGTCATTGAAGCAAAATCAGTCGATGATATTTTCTCTGCTTTGGAGGAACACTCTCGCCTTGATGTGAATAGTTGCTCGGACCAAAACAAAGATAAAGATGGATGTGGAGAGACTGCAGAATTTGCAGCACAAGATAATCTTCCAGAAGGTACACATGCTCAAAGTTTGCATTTGGCTACAGAAGATGCGAAGCCTGAACTAATGAAGACTGCAAGCAACATGAGTCGTACTGAGTCAAACACCCTCGATGACGACGTAAATGCAGTGTTCAAGAAGGTCTCTGATGGCCATGAGGAGAGTACTGTAAAGATAATGCAGTCCGAGGATGCTTCTGTCAAATCAGAGGGAAGTGAACATCAATGAATTGCTATCACTGGATTGCTAAAAGATAAATGCAGCCGCGGAAATGTTAACCAAGTTGGAACAGACCCTTCTTGATTGAAAAGGTTATTCTTGGTTAACCGACGAATCACTCCTTTGAGAACCACGGTATAGATGTTCCACGTATAGTTGCCAATACTCAAGATATGAAGTTTTGCTCTAGATTTTTGTGGATGATCTTTTTTTCTCCGTTTGAGGTTTTTGACCGTTTGTATTCAAATTTGATTTGTTTGTCCTTTTTTTAAAAAAAATTCTCCCCTCCTCTGCCCGTAATTTGTTTGCTCGGGCAGTGTGGTGTGGTACCAGGGAGAGAGATCAGAATGGATTCTATCATGTAATGTAGGTTTGTTACGCTACTTGATGGAACTGAGAGAGTTTTATGTAAGAAAGCTTGTGCAGCTGGGAATTAGAGGAAGTACATAAGGCTAAGTGCATCGCTTGCCGTCGATTTTTCACTTGGGACTGCTACTTTCGAACTGTATATGTGAATACAACATCTTTTTTCTCTTCCATTCTGAAAGTCAGTGAATATGATGATTAAGACCACTGCCAGATTGATGGCATTTCTTATTTTGCCTGGGAAGTTTCTTTTTACCTCACGTGAAAACAAAAGTACAAACTTGCTGGAGTTGAATCTACTATCAGATAGAACAGCCTTGTTGGTCACTGAATTAAGCCTGGTATGACACCAAAAATAGCCTGCTGTGCTCCTGTCTATCCGCTGTGATAGGCGTTTCTATGGTTTAGCCTGCGTGCTTTTTAGTATTTCCAGCCATTACCTAACGCGAGACTGTATGTTGTTACTAAATATTTTGCACTCTCTCTATTTCATATTAGTTTTCGCGCTGTGCTGGATTGAGATGCCACAAAATGTGTACCACTCCTTTCATCGAATGTATGCATATATACGTATATCTAGATAAATTTGCGATATCATTTTTCTCGGAGAGAGGAGTACATGAAGAGGCAGCCAATGTTTTGTCTTTCATGAGTGATCTATGTATACATTATCCTCACGCAGATTCGTTGTGATATTTTTCGAGTAGGTTGGAGCAAGAGTAAACCTGGTTTGGTTTGTCTCTGAATCGGCACCAGTGGAGTAGTACCAGGCACGACTCCTCGCCGCCAGGGCGAGCGTGGGCGCGCATCACTTGGGCATAAAACATCCGTGTACCAGCTTTCCTTCGTCCAGCTGCCGCCTGCCTGACTACTACTACTTCTACGTAAATGCTGGAGTCTGAACACTGGAGCTTATCTGATGTGACGTGTTTGACCAAACTGTGTCTTGAGTCTTGACTGTTTGCCCGTGCCGCTGCCGGTTCTCGTTCCTAGCTGTGTGCACGTACTCCCTACGTCCACAAATAAGTGGACATCTAGCCTCTAGACTTTATCCATAAAAGAGTGTACTCCTATCTTCCCAATGCACTTTAATTGCTTCTCTCTCATCGCATGGAAATCAAACCCAATAATATTAAGCACATGTTCTCATTGTTTTCTACAAGCACTTAGCTCATTGGAGGTGAAATAATTAAAGTGGAGAGATGCATCTTCCCAATGCACTTTTCACTTCACTTCATAATTTGTCTTGAAAACCCCGCATGTACACTTATTTGTGGACGGAGGGAGTACGGTCTGGTGGTTCACCAGACGCGTACATATCCTGGTATGAGCTGCAAAACAGCTGCCGCCGCCGCCGCCTCAAACGGCTACGGTTCTCGACTTTCCTAGCCAAGAGTAACTTAGCTCTCCTGTTTAACAGAGTATCCTTTGAACTTTAATATTTGCTCCTCTAAATCTAAATATAGAAGCGGTTCATAACTGAATCCCCATAATTAAAATTCTATTTTTTCTACTAAACCACACTATTCAAAGCTAAACACATGCAAATGGATCAATGAAATAACATAGCATGATTACATATAAAAAATAAGTTTACAAATCAAATCATTCAATGCCAAACAGATGGCAATGTTCAAACGAATACTAACATGAATTGTTCACATGAATTAAAAGCAGAACAATGAAGTGTTGTGGATTAGCCGGTGATGCCCAACAAGATCATCTTGGAGCTGGACATGGCCATTTCGGCGAATTTCATCGTTCAAGATCACGGTCATGGCCATTTCAAAGTCATCACCGTCTTCCTCCGACGACGATGACGATGAAGAGTCATCCAAGATTATCTATGTTGAACTTGATAATAGCAAAAATAAACCTCACCTAGTCAAATCGCCAGCCACTTGGCGGGTGGTGGAGGTGAAAATGTCGTCCAACGACATTGAGCTACTTGTCAAAGTTGCACGTCAACCAATGGGGTTGCAAGACGGTCGGCGGGGGCTCGGAGGACGAAGGTTCGACTCCAACCTCGTTCTCTGCCCTCCCTCCAAGCTTACTATGGCCAAAGTTGGTTGGTCAAGATTTCGCTAGCCTTTCTCGATTCCAGTGTTGTCTAGCTCCGTTGGGTTTGATCTATGGCATCTCCATCCTCCGCCAGCTCCATTTGGCAACAACAAGTCGAGCTCGTGGGGCTACATTTTGCAACAAATCGAACAAATTTACGCGGCGACACCGGAGCTACAAGTCGATTCTAGTTACAACGAGCAAATATGAGTGGGGCGGGAAGATGGTGGGAGGCTATTGGTGGTCGGCGGAGGCATCGTTGGCAGGTGGAGAGACAAGTTTTACTCCCTGGCCGTCGAGATCGAATATATCTAGGAGACCGAGCGGCCGATGAGTAAACATTTTGCTCCTCTAAAACATTGAAGGGTTTGGCTTGGTCTGATTTAGACTAGTCACAATGCATAGTATCATATAGAAGTATCATGCGTATGATAGTACTATATGTTATTCGTCGAATAATGTGCTATTGCGTCGCCGCGAAGTGCATAGAACATGGCACTCCTGCATGTAGAGTGAAGTGAAACGTGTGAACGTTATTATTTTCAGTCAACCTGCATAATTTCAGTTTCATTCTTGAAAACCCGAACCTATATGTCAGTTTTAACAAAATATAGTATTGTTAAAGAGCCCGTCTAGGGAGCGGCCGCATGCCCCTTAGAGAATCTGAGCGGGCAACTTAAAAAGGAAACATGCTAGCTTTGTCAGTGTGAACGCCTACTATTTATGGTAACACATCCAGTAATTATAGCACATGCACAACAGTGACTGCATGCACATTAATTTTCTTTTTCAAATATTCAAAATCATATAACTTTTGCACCAGATGTCGAAATTAGGATCCGCTTTCACTTTTGAATTTCTTGCGGTGAGCTCTTCCAAACTAGATCTCATTTCTATGTATTTTGATAAAGTTTTTTTTAAAGCAACTTCTACGTGCGACAAAGCAATTATAATGCGAGACGATGCAACTTTAGTGTGGGGCGAAGCAACTTTGCTGCACAGCGTAAATCTACATTCACAACGAAAGTTGCATCGCTGGATGCCAAAGTTGCTCAGCCGTCCATCAAAATTTATTCTGTGGGCACCAAAGTTGCTTCGATGGACGCCAAAATTGGGCCGTCACAAACCAAATTTGCTCTGTCAAGTACCAAAGTTGCTTTGCAGGACACTAAAATTGCTCGGTCGGGCGCCAAAGTTGCTCGGTCGCGCATGATAGTTCCTGTGTTGGCACCAAAGTTGTGTCCCCGGGCACCAAAGTTGCTATGTTGGCACCAAAGTTATGTCGTCGGGCACCACTCGTCACACATTGAAATTGCTCCAATGGACACCAAAATTGTTGTCGAGCACCAAAATTGTGCTTTCATGAACCAAAAAATGTACATGTTCGTTGCACACAAAAGTTGCTTTACCGCACACGAAAGTTGTTTTGCTACACAACAAAGTTGCTCTGTCGCGCATCAAAATTGCTGTTTATAAAAATTCATCAAAACATATGAAAATGTGGTCTAGTTTCGAAGCTCTCGTCGTGGGGATTCTAGAAGTGAAAACGGATTGTAATTTCACTGCACGATTTAAAAGTTAAAGCTTTTTAAAAAACAAAACGTAATATCAGCTAGCCTACCATTTATGTGACAGCTGGACCTCACATGGAGCTGTCGCGTGGTGCGTCCGCCCAGAACTTTGATTTGGCACGCGTCTGCTGGAAAGAGTTCAGGTTAATAGGTTCACACAAGAAATTAAGTTTTTGGCACAGGGGGCTAGATTTTTCAATGCTCCTTGGAGTACTCACCAGCCGCCGCCAGTCCAGCTGTCTTTCACGAGGCGATCCGCGTTCGTGGGCACGCATTCCATTTTTGCCCTGATCCAGTACCCAAGATCGTCATCGATTTCACATTTTTTGGTGGTTTCGCCGTAGTTAAAACTTTCCATAAACCCGTAGCGGCGACGCGGTTTCGACGCTCGTTTCCCCGGCCATAAGCAAGCCGCCTGGCATCGCCGCGGCGCTGTATATAAGCCCCTCCGCCACCAACGTCGTCGTCTCCGATCTCTCTCGCCCCCACTGTTCCACAATCCCACTATTACCTCCTCGCACGTCTCCTCCACCCTCCGCAAGACTAAAAGCCTGAAAACCTAAGCGATCCTATTCTACAGGGGAGCAAGAACGCCGTTGACTAGGATCGTCTCCAGCTAGCTATCCAAGGTGCGTCTCGATCGATCGGTCGATCTTCCAATCCGTCGCTGTGTTCTGTTTCTGTGGGTTTTGAATTGAGGTAGCGCAGGTTTTCTCCCCCCAGAGTTTGTGCCTTTTCGCTCCAGGTTTTGTCCCGTTGACGCCTAGCAGCGGCGTCCATTTTGTTCTTGATCGATGGTTCTCTTCCGGTATCTGGCGCAATGCCAAAATGCAAAAGTGGCGTTTGTTCGATCATCGGGTCCGTCTCACCATGTTTTTCCTTTTTAATTCTTTGGCTGGGTAGCTTCTTCGGAATGGCATTAATGCGCACTGCCTATTTTGGAGCGTGTACCACTGTACCAGTATGAACAAAATTAACCGTGCATTTTCTTCCTAGTTCAATCTGCGATTCGAGTACATTGCTAGTTGTACCGTCGAATTGCACTTAAGTCAAGTACGCCATTTGTGTTGAATTGATCGCTCTTCGTCTGTAGATTTCGAACTGACATTGCATAAAAAAACTCGCAGATTGATTCGCAGGCGCGCCTAGAGGAGCAGGCGCCGATGATGAACGACGGCCGCGTCCACCCGGCGGCGGCGGCCACCAGCTCGGACTTCTCCGGCGAGATGGACCAGTCCCAGTCCGCCTACTCCTCCTCCGACCCCTCCTCCAGCCCGCTCTACAGCTTCCACTTCGAGAAGCCCGTCCCGCCGCCGGCGCTCCCCCACGGGCACCAGCCCAAGCAACCGCAGCATCAGAAGACAACGCCGCCGCAGAAGCCGCAGCCCGGCACGTACGTGGTGCAGGTGCCCAAGGACAAGGTCTTCCGCGTGCCGCCGCCCGAGAACGAGCGCCTCTTCCAGCACTACACCCGCCGCGCCAAGCGCCAGAGCGGCTGCTCCTGCCTCCGCGCCTGCCTCTACCTGCTCCTCGCCATCGTCTGCCTCGCCGTCCTCCTCGCCGTCGCCGTCGGCGTCGTGTACGTCGTGTACAAGCCCAGGCAGCCCACGTACTCGGTCGTGTCCCTCGCCGTCTCTGGCCTCGCCGGCGTCGGCAACGCGTCCGCGCCCGGCGCGTTCACGCCGGGGTTCGACGCGACACTCCGCGCAGACAACAGCAGGAACGGCAAGATGGGCGTGCACTACGACGGCGCCGGGAGCCGCGTCGCCGTGTCATACGACGGCGTGAGCTTGGCGCAGGGCGCGTGGCCGGCGTTCTACCAGGCGCCCGGCAACGTGACGGTGTTCGTGGCGAAGGCCAAGGGCGCCGGGCTACGGTTCTCGGAACGCGTGCGCGGGCAGATGGCCGCGGCGGAGCGGCTCCGGTCGGTGCCGTTCGACGTCGACGTGAAGGTGCCCGTGCGGCTGCAGCTCGGCGGGGTCAAGACGTGGGCCGTCACGGTGACCGTGCGATGCACCATCGCCGTGGACAGGCTCGCCGCCACCGCCAAGGTGGTGTCCAGATCGTGCAGCGCGAAGGTGCCGTTCCTGTTCTGGAGGATCTGAACAACGACAAAGCAAAATAAGTGGTTATCATCCTCCCGGTTGATTAGGTAGCGAAGGATTCTTTGGCTCCCGATATTCTCTTCTCCTCGTTAAGTCTGTATATGTTGGTTTGATTGAGCAATGTCAATTTTTGTCTGTCGAGGAGTGTTGATTATGTTCTGCTGCAAAATTGTGCTGCAGTTCAGTTGTTCACGAGTTGCATTGCACCACTTCTTCTCCAGAAGACGGAAGAAAATGGTGTTGGTGGACACATATCAAGTTCTGTCATACTGTTTTCAGTTGCAACTAGGTAGGGTTCAGAGTAGTATGTTTTCTGGTCTTGATCTTCGCCTTCTGTTCAACTATCTGTTATGGTAATATGGTATCCTCTCACGAACAAAAAAAAAAAAAAAAAATGTGGGCTCCAAACGACTAACCGTAGCGTCTTTCACGTCTTGGCCGGCTAAGCATCCAAGGAGACTATACCAGAGAATTTGTCAGAATCTGTATCTAGTGCGGCTCCATGAACTTGAACTAATTTTCAAACATTTCATTTATCCAAAGTCCAATGATGGAATACCGCTTGTTCGATCATTGTGATATACTCGTACTGAGATATGTAGTTGCATATATTATCAGGAATGATGGTTGACCATACTTACTTGACCTGACGGCCTCTGTACATAGTTGTACATTAATGTCCCCCATTTGACTATTCTCGTTGCTTTAGCGAATAGCGATCCTGAAAAACCCAATTCAGTCTGTCAGAATATTCGGTAAGAAAAATATTAAAAGGGAGGAGAATCGGGCGTGATCTGATCCGAAGAAGGACTGAAGGAGGCTTTGGTTACGCAGTGTTGGACCAAGGTGATATCGGGCTAAGGCCCAAGTAAGATACGAAGTGGGATAAACATTTCTTCCTCTTTTTCTGCAGGGATTGATCCAAAAAAAATAATTTGAAAGGGGTTGAGAACCAGAGGAAATGATCAAATAAATAGATCACATCAAACTCAAACAACACGAACAACAAAATTCTCGATAAAACTGAAAGTTACACCAAGGTTTCTGAAGTTGTCGTCTTTGATTCAACCCTTCACATCTTGATGTTTTTGCACATCTCTAGTGTGTCGTAAAGCCCAAATCTTCACAAACTGAACAAACTTTAATAGTTTTAAATAGACGAATGAGCCACGTACCTCGATAGGCAAGAACATAAGACCATTCAGATTGTGACCGGAAACACACCCATTGCAAGGCACAACGTTGAATCAATGTTTTTCGACAAACTTGGCACCACATGCTCATCGTTAAGGTCATACAACCTTATAAAAAAAATCTTGATGTCCAAATAAAATTGTATTATATCCTAAGTATTCTCTTCTACCATAAAGAAATAATTTTGGACCGGTGCCCTTAAAATTTTCTTATAATAGTTGGCAATATACGTTTTCAAATTTGCATGTGCATGCTTGAATTAATCCCTCGGAGGCCATTTAGTCTCTTCATCTCGCATAAGCTTACAAGCTCGCCCGCCTCTCTTTTAGCCGCTCACTCTGAGCACTAAGGGAAGTTTTTTACCATTTCAATCTCAATAATAGAACGTTTATTAGTGAGGTGGACTTAAATGCTGAAATTCAGGCCATTGGTGAAGCTAAGACTACCCACAATGGAAGTATCATAGGTAGTATCATGCATTTCATGCATGCAAAAAATTGATGTGGCAGTGCAATTGAACAAGAGAGAGAAGATTGTAGTATATTATAGGTAGATACCGTATCAATGCACGTAGTACTAGAAAATTTAATATTAAATACATCTTGGATATAGTAATATGTAGTAGTATCATATACATGATACTTTTATATTATACTATGCATTGTGAAGTCTAAAATCCCCCAAGATGGCCCACGCCTCAAGATTCCTTGCTCCAGAGAATATCATCCACAAAGGTCTGAGAAGAAGAAGCATTGCCATGCCAATTCACAGATCTTTGACCCCTTGGTGGCACTTCTCCTTAAGGAAGAGCCTAATCTGTAGGAGTACAACTGGGCTGTGTTAGAGTTCCACAGAGCATGCTAGGAGGTGCGCCGGGAGTGCGACGTTGAGGATTCTGACGAGAGCAACATAGACCAGGACGAACTCGCGCGCGTGCAGTATAGTTATCTAGATATGTTTAAGTTATCATACTAAAGTTTAATTCTATAGTGTTTTATGTTTAACATGCAACCGATCATACCGTGGTTTCTAAATTAGGCAGTGAATCACTAGAGTATTTCAGTTATGTGAAAACTTGTACTAGAGTGTTTAAATTATGCAATGATACATACTCCAGGTTTCTTTAATGATGTATTTTCTTTATTTTTCATCATGATGTCTGTTTAATTTCTCAACATGGATGTAGCAAATGGATCACGGATCACGTGTGCGCCAAGTGTGACGACATGAGGCTAAGTTTGTGATGCATTGTTCGATACCCCGAGTTTGCGTGCCTAAGGGGAAACTGTAGGGCCTTCTACATAGAGCTTCTAGAACATTGTATCTAAGACCGTATTGTTTTAATTCAACATGTGGCTGAGTTGTTCATAGTTGCACCCAAGAAAAGTCTAATTATTGTTTTTTAAAGTTTGCATATTACATCGTGAAGTCATGGAGATGGTTGTGGTTTATTAACCTTCTTGTCACAAACGAAGCGGACAAAACCTTTTTCGGTTGCCCTCGTTGGGGAGAACTTGACAAAAAGTATGTGTTTTAAGATGCGGAGAGAGTCCAATTCATCAGTGACGCCATATCAGAGGATTGCTGCATAAAAAACTACTACTTTTTTTTTTTGAAATAAGAGGTGGTAATATATTAAAGAAACACAAGACGGGTACAATATGCATACAGGCCCCTAACAGTACTCGCCCTAAAGAACCTAGTATTTGAAGATAAGGCCTGTAACTTTACAGAGAACACCCCAGAACAAAGCATGTAAAAGCAATCAGGTCCTGAGGTAGCGCCGTCGCCGCTCGCCGGCATCCTCAAAGCGTTGCCGCCAAGGAATGGAGAGAAAAAGCTCGAACTCTTCCGTCCGGCGAGAAACCACCCCCACTGGCAACCTTCTTGCCGCCGGGAACGAATCACTTGGCTGCAAGTAGGCGTCGAGCACCAGTAGGGACAGGGAGATGCCTCCGTCTCAGAGGCAGAGAAGCAGCCGTCGCGTCGGTTGCAGATCACAGCGGCCATGGTGCTAGCTGCGTGTTTGCGCTTGTAGTGAAACCACCGGAGATAGTTGATGTAGATACGGCACCGCCTCCAGTGCGTAGCAGCAGTGCCTCCTCTGTCCTCTCTCTCGTCTCCATGGCCGACCAAGAGGAACAGCAGGAGCGCTCTGCCGCTGCACCAGAAGCAGCGCAGATAAGGCCACCCTTCAGCAACCGACGAAGATCTGGCACGGCTGTGCTCCTCCTCGCCTCCACGGCCGGCCAGGAGCTCGATCACGCCGTTGGTCGCAGGCAGGGACGCTTTTCCCCCCTCGCCGCCGAGGCCGGCCAGGGAAAAACGCCTCCCGCCGCAGTCGATATGCAGAAGGTGGTTCGCCGCCACTTCTTTATTGAGCTGAGCGGACGCCGTCCTCTCCACTCCCACCTCCGACCACCGGAGAAACAGAGAGAGAAGGAAGAAACCTAGATCGGACGAGATTGATACGTCTCCAACGTATCGATAATTTCTTATGTTCCATGCTACTTTATTGATGATACCTACATGTTTTATGCACATTATATGTCGTATTTACGCATTTTCTGGAACTAACCTATTAACAAGATGCCGAAGAGCCGCTGTCGTTTTCTGCTGTTTTTGGTTTCGAAATCCTAGTAAGGAAATATTCTCGGAATTGGACGAAATCACCGCCCGGGGTCCTATTTTTGCACGGAGCTTCCGGAAGACCGAAGGGGAGTCGAAGTGGGGCCACGAGGTGGCCAGTGACAGGGCGGCGCGGCCCGTGCCCCGGCCGCGCGGTCCCGCCCCCGGGCCCCTCGTGCCGCCTCTTGACCTGCCCTTTCGCCTACTTATAGCCTCCGTCGCGAAACCCCCGCATCGAGAGTCACGATACGGAAAACCTTCTAGAGACGCCGCCGCTGCGAATCCCATCTCGGGGATTCAGAGATCGCTCTCCGGCACCTCGCCGGAGAGGGGATTCATCTCCCGGAGGACTCTTCATCGCCATGATCGCCTCCGGAGTGATGAGTGAGTAGTTCACCCCTGGACTATGGGTCCATAGCAGTAGCTAGATGGTCGTCTTCTCCTAATTGTGCTTCATTGTTGGATCTTGTGAGCTGCCTAACATGATCAAGATCATCTATCCGTAATACTATATGTTGTGTTTGTCGGGATCCGATGGATAGAGAATACTATGTTATGGTGATTATCAATCTATTGTTTATGTGTTGTTTATGATCTTGCATGCTCTCCGTTATTAGTAGAGGCTCTGGCCAAGTTTTTACTCTTAACTCCAAGAGTGAGTATTTATGCTCGATAGTGGGTTCATGCCTTCATTGACACCGGGACAGTGATAGAAAGTTCTAAGGTTGTGATGTGCTGTTGCCACTAGGGATAAAACATTGATTCTATGTCTAAGGATGTAGTTGTCGATTACATTACGCACCATACTTAATGCAATTGTCTCGTTGCTTTGCAACTTAATACCGAATGGGGTTCGGATGATAACTCCGAAGGTGGACTTTTTAGGCATAGATGCAGTTGGATGGCGGTCTATGTACTTTGTCGTAATGCCCGGATTAAATCTCACTATATTTATCATATCATGTATATGCATTGTTATGCCCTTCTCTATTTGTCAATTGCCCGACTGTAATTTGTTCACCCAACATGCTTTTATCTTATGGGAGAGACACCTCTAGTGAACTGTGGACCCCGGTCCTATTCTTTACATCGCATACAATTTACTGCAATACTTGTTTTACTCGTTTTCTTGCAAACAATCATCTTCCACACAATACGGTTAATCCTTTGTTACAGGCAAGCCGGTGAGATTGACAACCTCACCGTTTCGTTGGGGCAAAGTACTTGGGTTGTGTTGTGCAGGTTCCACGTTGGCGCCGGAATCCCCGTTGTTGCGCCGCATCACATTTCGCCACCATCAACCTTCAACGTGCTTCTTGGCTCCTACTCGGTCCGATTAAACCTTGGTTTCTTTCCGAGGGAAAACTTGCCACCTGTGCGCATCATACCTTCCTCTTGGGGTTCCCAACGGACGTGTACATTTACGCGCATCAAGCCTCGTTTTCCGGCGCCGTTGTCGGGGAGATCAAGACACGCTGCAAGGGGAGTCCCCACTTCTCAATCTCTTTACTTTGTTTTTGTCTTGCTTTATTTTATTTACTACTTTGTTTGCTGCACTAAACAAAACACAAAAAAATTAGTTGCTAGTTTTACTTTATTTACTGTCTTGCTCTCCATATCAAAAACACAAAAAAATTAGTTACTTGCATTTACTTTATCTAGTTTGTTTTATTTACTGTTGCTAAAATGAATACCCCTGAAAATACTAAGTTGTGTGACTTCACAAACGCAAATAATAATGATTTCCTATGCACACCTATTGCTCCACCTCGCTACTACGGCGAGAATTCTTTGAAATTAAACCTCGCTTTACTCGAACCTAGTTATGAGAGATCAATTTTCCGGTGTTAGTTCCGATGATGTCGCTGCCCATCTCAATAATTTTGTTGAACTTTGTGAAATGCAAAAGTATAAGGATGTAGATGGTGATATTATTAAATTGAAAGTGTTTCCTTTCTCATTAAGAGGAAGAGCTAAAGATTGGTTGCTATCTTTGCCTAAGAATAGTATTGATTCATGGACTAAATGCAAGGATGCTTTTATTGGTAGATATTATCCTCCCGCTAAAATTATATCTTTGAGAAGTAGCATAATGAATTTTAAGCAATTAGATACTGAACATGTTGCTCAAGCATGGGAGAGAATGAAAACTTTGGTAAAGAATTGCCCAACCCATGGATCGACTACTTGGATGATCATCCAAACCTTCTATGCAGGACTAAATTTTTCTTCGCGGAATTTATTGGATTCAGCTGCTGGAGGTACCTTTATGTCCATCACTTTGGGGGCGGATACAAAACTTCTTGATGATATGATGATAAATTACTCCGAATGGCACACGGAAAGAGCTCCACAAGGTAAGAAGGTAAATTCTGTTGAAGAAACCTCTTCCTTGAGTGATAAGATTGATGTGATTATGTCTATGCTTGTGAATGGAAGATCTAATGTTGATCCAAATAATGTTCCTTTAGCTTCATTGGTTGCTCAAGAAGAAAATGTTGATGTGAATTTCATTAAAAACAATAATTTCAACAACAATGCTTATAGGAACAACTCGGTAATAACTATAGGCCATATCCTTCCGCCAATGGTAATGGTTATGGTAATTCTTATGGGAATTCTTACAATAATAATAGGAGTGTACCCTCTGGTCTTGAAGCTATGCTTAAAGAATTTATTAGTACACAAACTGCTTTTAACAAATCATGTTGAGGAAAAGCTTGATAAAATTGATATTATTGCTTCTAGAGTTGATAGACTTGCCTCCGATGTTAATCTTTTAAAATTGAAAGTTATGCCTAATAATGATATTGATAATAAGATTACTACTACAGCAAATGCCATCCAAGTTAGAATTAATGAGAATATAAGATTAGTGGCTGAATTGCGTGCTAGGTGGGATAGAGAAGAAAATGAAAAACTAGCTAAAGAGAATAATATAGCTAAAGTTTGGACTATTACCACCACTAGTAATGTTAATGCTTCACATGTTGCTGCACCTCCTACTATCAATGGTAAAATAATTGGTGTTGGCAATGTTTCTACTTCTAGTGCAAAGCGTACAAAACTGCCCGAAATTGCTAAAACTGCTGAAACTGCTTGTGATAAAACTGCTGAAATTTTTTCCAACCTTGGGGACAATGATCCCATTGCTGTAGCTCATAATGATTTAGATTTTGATGATTGCCACATTGATACGCGTAGATGCACACGTCCATTGGGAACCCCAAGTGGAAGGTATGATGCGTATAGAAGCAAGTTTCCCTCAGTATGAAACCAAGGTTTAATCGAACCAGTAGGAGCCAAGAAGCACGTTGAAGGTTGATGGTCGCGAAATGTGATGCGGCGCAACACCAGGGATTCCGGCGCCAACGCGGAACCTGCACAACACAACCAAAGTACTTTGCCCCAACGAAACAGTGAGGTTGTCAATCTCACCGGCTTGCTGTAACAAAGGATTAAACGTATCGAGTGGAAGATGCTTGCAAAGAAAACAGTAAACACAATTGCAGTAGATTGTATGCTATGTAAAGAATAGGACCGGGGTCCACGAGTTCACTAGAGGTGTCTCTCCCATAAGATAAAAGCATGTTGGGTGAACAAATTACGATCGGGCAATTGACAAATAGAGAAGGGCATAACAATGCATATACATGATATGATAAATATAGTGAGATTTAATCCGGGCATTACGACAAAGTACATAGACCGCCATCCAACCGCATCTATGCCTAAAAAGTCCACCTTCAGGTTATCATCCGAACCCCATTCGGCATTAAGTTGCAAAGCAACAGACAATTGCATTAAGTATGGTGCGTAATGTAATCAACAACTACATCCTTAGACATAGCATCAATGTTTTATCCCTAGTGGCAACAGCACATCACAACCTTAGAACCTACCGTCACGATCCCGGTGTCAATGAAGGCATGAACCCACTATCGAGCATAAATACTCCCTCTTGGAGTTAAGAGCAAAAACTTGGCCGAGCCTCTACTAATAACGGAGAGCATGCAAGATCATAAACAACACATAAACAATAGATTGATAATCACCATAATCATAGTATTCTCTATCCATCGGATCCCGACAAACACAACATATAGTATTACGGATAGATGATCTTGATCATGTTAGGCAGCTCACAAGATCCAACAATGAAGCACAACAAGGAGAAGACGACCATCTAGCTACTCGCTATGGACCCATGGTCCAGGGGTGAACTACTCACTCATCACTCCGGAGGCGACCATGGCGGTGTAGAGTCCTCCGGGAGATGAATCCCTCTCCGACAGGGTGCCGGAGGCGATCTCCCGAATCCCCCGAGATGGGATTCGCGGCGGCGGCGTCTCCGGAAGGTTTTCCGTATCGTGGCTCTCGTGCATCGGGGTTTTCGCGACGGAGGCTTTAAGTAGGCGGAAGGGTAGGTCAGGGGGCCACACGAGGTGCCCAGATGACAGGGCCGCGCGGCCAGGGGCCAGGCCGCGCCGCCCTGTGGTCTGGCCCCCTCGTGGCCCCACTTCCTTCCCTCTTCGGTCTTCTGGAAGCTTCGTGCAAAAATAGGACCCTGGGCGAAGATTTCGTCCAATTCCGAGAATATTTCCTTACTAGGATTTCTGAAACCAAAAACAGCGAGAAAACAACGAATCGGCTCTTCGGCATCTCGTTAATAGGTTAGTTCCGGAAAATGCATAAATATGACATATAATGTGCATAAAACATGTAGGTATCATCAATAAAGTAGCATGGAACATAAGAAATTATCGATACGTTGGAGACGTATCAGCATCCCCAAGCTTAGTTTCGCTCGTCCCGAGCGGGTAAAACGATAACAAAGATAATTTCGAAGTGACATGCCATCATAATCTTGATCATACTATTTGTAAACATATGTAATGAATGCAGCGATCAAAACAAAGGTAATGACATGAGTAAACAAGTGAATCATATGACAAAGACTTTTCATGAATAGTACTTCAAGACAAGCATCAATAAGTCTTGCATAAGAGTTAACTCATAAAGCAATAAATCAAAGTAAAGGTGTTGAAGCAACACAAAGGAAGATGAAGTTTCAGCGGTTGCTTTCAACTTATAACATGTATATCTCATGGATATTGTCAACATAAAGTAGTATAACAAGTGCAATATGCAAGTATGTAGGAATCAATGCACAGTTCACACAAGTGTTTGCTTCTTAAGGTGGAGGGAGATAGGTAAACCGACTCAACAATAAAAGTAAAAGAAAGGTCCTTCAAAGAGGAAAGCATCGATTGCTGTATTTGTGCTAGAGCTTTTATTTTGAAAACATGAAACAATTTTGTCAACGGTAGTAATAAAGCATATGAGTTATGTAAATTATATCTTACAAGTTGCAAGCCTCATGCATAGTATACTAATAGTGCCCGCACCTCGTCCTACTTAGCTTGGACTACCGGATCTTTGCATGCCATGTTTCAACCAAGTGTCACAAGGGGTACCTCCATGCCGCTCGTACAAAGGTCTAAGGAGAATGCTCGCATTTTGGATTTCTCGCTTTTGATTATTCTCAACTTAGACATCCATACGGGACAACATGGACAACAGGTAATGGACTCCTCTTAAATGCATAAGCATGTAGCAATGATTATTATTCTCATATGAGATTGAGGATATATGTCCAAAACTGAAACTTCCACCATGATTCATGGCTTTAGTTAGCGGCCCAATGTTCTTCTCTAACAATTTTGCATGCTCCAACCACTAAAATGATAGATCCTTCGGACAAGACGGACATGCATAGCAACTCACATGATATTCAACAATAATTGATGGCGTTCCCCAGAAGCATGGTTATCGCACAACAAGCAACTTAATAAAAGATAAAGTGCATAAGTACATATTCAATACTACGATAGTTTTTACGGCTATTTTGTCCCATGAGCTATATATTGCAAAGGTGAATGATGGAATTTTAAAGGTAGCACTCAAGCAATTTACTTTGGAATGGCGGAGAAATACCATGTAGTAGGTAGGTATGGTGGACACAAATGGCATAGTGGTTGGCTCAAGGATTTTGGATGCATGAGAAGTATTCCCTCTCGATACAAGGTTTAGGCTAGCAAGGTTATTTGAAGCAAACTCAAGGATGAACAGGTGCAGCAAAACTCACATAAAAGACATATTGTAAACATTATAAGACTCTACACCATCTTCCTTGTTGTTCAAAACTCAATACTAGATATTATCTAGACCTTAGAGAGACCAAATATGCAAATCAAATTTTAGCAAGCTCTATGTATTTCTTCATTAATGGGTGCAAAGCATATGATGCAAGAGCTTAAACATGAGCACAACAATTGCCAAGTATCACATTATCCAAGACATTTTAGAATTACTACATGTAGCATTTTCCAATTCCAACCATATAACAATTTAACGAAGAAGAAACTTCGCCTTGAACATTATGAGTAAAGCCTAAGGACATATGTGTCCATATGCAACAGCGGAGCGTGTCTCTCTCCCACAAAGTGAATGCTAGGATCCATCTTATTCAAACAAAAACAAAAACAAAAACAAACCGACGCTCCAAGTAAAGAACACAAGATGTGACTGAATAAAAATATAGTTTCGGGGAGGAACCTGATGATGTTGTCGATGAAGAAGGGGATGCCTTGGGCATCCCACAAGCTTAGAAGCTTTCACTCCTCTTGATCATAGTATATCATTCTCCTCTCTTGACCCTTGAAAACTTCCTTCACACCAAACTTCAAGCAAACTCATTAGAGGGTTAGTGCACAATTAATAATTCACATGTTCAGAGGTGGCACAATCATTCTTTACACTTCTGGACATTGCATAAAGCTACTGGACATTAATGGATCAAAGAAATGAATCCAACATAGCAAAAGAGGCAATGCGAAATAAAAGGCAGAATCTGTCAAAAACAGAACAGTCCGTAAAGACGAATTTAAAGCTGGCACCAGACTTGCTCAAATGGAAAAACTCAAAACTAATGAAAGTTGCGTACATATCTGAGGATCACGCTCGTAAATTGGCAGATTTTTTCGAATTTTCTACAGAGAACTGTGCCCAGATTCGTGACAGACAGCAATGCTGTTTCTGCGCAACGATCCCAAATATAACATCAACTTTGACATAGAAACTTTACTTGGCACAAAAACATGATAAGGAGAGGTTGCTACAGTAGTAAACAACTTCCAAGACTCAACAAAACAAAAAATTGCTGTAGTAAAAACATGGGTTGTCTCCCATAAGCGCTTTTCTTTAACGCCTTTCAGCTAGGCACGAAAGTGCAAATCAAGTAACATCGAGAGTAGAAGCATCAACATCATAACTTGTTCTAATAATAGAATCAAAAGGCAACTTCATTCTCTTTCTAGGGAAGTGTTCCATACCTTTCTTGAGAGGAAATTGATATTTAATATTACCTTCCCTCATATCAACAACAGCACCAACGGTTCGAAGAAAAGGTCTTCCCAACACAATAGGACAAGATGCATTGCATTCGATATCCAAGACAACAAAATCAACGGGGACAAGGTTATTGTTAACCGTAATGTGCACATTATCAATCCTCCCCAAAGGTTTCTTTTTAACATTATCGGCAAGATTAACATCCAAATAACAATTCTTCAATGGTGGCAAGTCAAGCATATCATAAATCTTTTTAGGCATAACGAAATACTTGCACCAAGATCACATAAAGCATTACATTCAAAGTCATTGAATTTCATTTTAATGATGGGCTCCCAACCATCTTCTAACTTTCTAGGAATAGAAGTTTCAAGTTTTAGTTTCTCTTCTCTAGCT
>NC_061513.1:92103932-92116009 GCF_022539505.1 Lolium rigidum
TTTACTCGCTGCCATATTTTATTCAGATTGCTATTACCACTCATATACATCCATATTACTTGTATTTCACTATCTCTTCGCCGAACTAGTGCACCTATACACACGACAAGTGTATTTGGTGTGTTGGGGACACAAGAGACTTCTTGCTTTGTGGTTGCGGGGTTGCTTGAGAGGGATATCTTTGACCTCTTCCTCCCTGAGTTCGATAAACCTTGGGTAATCCACTTAAGGGAAACTTGCTGCTGTTCTACAAACCTCTGCTCTTGGAGGCCCAACACTGTCTACAAGAATAGAAGCACCCGTAGACATCACAAGGCCACATCTAGCCCACCCTGATGCACCACATCTAGCCCACCCTGATGCACATGCTTTTTTTTTTCGGTAAGTGCTTCTAAAAAAATTTTTGGACCCGTATTCCTGTGCATCAGGGTCAGCCCAATGGGCTCCGCCCCTGACTTGATCCAGGGCAAAATGTGACAAACGAGGACAAGCCAGCTGTGGCATATTTTTATAGGATAACAGTATCATGCATATGATACCGGTGTATAATATTATAGCAAATAATAGTATTGTAGGTTTTTCACATTTTTAATTTGTAAAATCTCTATGTAAAGTTGTGTATATCTATTTACTATTTATTCTTCTACTAGTTATATGTCTTATGATATGTACCCTCTCACATGCATGCCCTACAAATTAGGGTAACCGGTCACATCCCAATAGTATTTTTCTAAATGCAAATGGAAGAGTGACATTGGCAAAGATTGTCTCAATTCCAAAACTTCAAATTATTTATCTCTTCAACCATTAATCCGATGATGTTCCGGTTGTAAAAAAAAATCCGATGATGTTTCGTTTACACCGTCGGTTTAGTCGCGATGATATATTCGAAACTAGAACCTATGTTGATACATTTGGATTAAAAAATTGTCAGTAATTGCCAGATTAATATCACTTTTGCCATATTATTAAGGATGCAAACGGATTGGATCGGATCATTTTTGTTGTTACAATATCCTATACAATGTTTTCATGGCTAATTCGGAGAGGATCGGATAATGACCAGTTACAGATTCGAATCCGGGAACATGTGAAAGGACGAGATGTCGCCTAGAGGGGGGGTGAATAGGTGTTTAAAAACTCTTACGAATTTGGCTTGTAAGAATGTGGAATTAAACTAACGTTTATTTTACAAGAACAATCATAAATATGCTAGGCTCAACTAAGTGCAACAATAACAACTAGAGCTAAGCAAGATAGGCACAAGATATATGTAACACAAGTGATAGCAAGATATATATACTTCAAGCACGATGGCTATCACAAGAAAAGTAAGCTCGGGTATAGAAATAACCGAGGCACACGGAAACGAGGATGTATTCTCATGTTCCCTTCCTTTGCAAAAAGGTGCGTCACGTTTGGAGGGGTGGAGGTCTCACGAAGGATTCCCCAACGCCATGAAGGCTCACCCTATTCTCCGAACCAAACCCACGAAGGATAATGGTCCTTTCCTTAAGATTAGCTTTTCGTCCACTCCGGAGATGGCAAGCTCCAAAACCACTTCACAAGCTCCACGAAGGAGAAGCCCGGGCCTCTTCACAATCTTCCTTGAAGAGATCACCGGAGTACCAACCGCCAAACCAACTAGGAGGTATCCCTTCAAGAGTAACAAGCTCACGGTCTCTCACTCGAACTAATCGTGGTGGAGAGCTCAACACTATGCAATGATGCAAAGCAAAAAACACTAGAGGTGTTCAAATCCTTCACACTCAAATAATTTAAAATGTTTTTTGGATACAGATATCCGAGTGCTAGTTTGCATGTGGTGCTTCAAAGTAGATTTTCCTTGAATTTAAGATGCGACATGATCTATACGGCCTTATAGGATTCCATTGTTATTTGCAAATGTTTGTTATTGACGGCTTGGCACATTTTTTTCAATGTCGCTATTTTACATGAATTTCTTCGGTTGTTGCATCCTAATTGTTACCATATCCTAGTTTCTTGACATCTCTAGGATGCCGAGATCATCATTATCGTCGTCATCATCATCATCATCATCATCAGAGCTTAAGTCAGCCATGATGCTTATCTCCTAAGAGATCTGAAGGGAAATAATGTGAGGATATTCAACAACATATCATCAATGTCATCCATGCTAATGCAAAAATAATCATGGCCGTGGGAAGCATCTCGCAGAAACTTATAAGATCTATCTTCTCCCTATTTTTGGTTGGACTTGGCTTCCTTATGTTTGGCAATCCTCATAAAAGGGAAATCTTTTAGAACGCGTCACTTTGGCTCAGGGGAGTAGATGCTCCCATAACAGAAAACTCATTTTAAAATATTTACAACATTAAAAAAACATTTTTTCTTGTGAATGTACATGTATGTGTCTTTTTACATGTCATGATTTTTTTTTGTAGAAAAAACACAAGGAGAATTAAAAGACAACGGAGAACCAACCTGAGGTTGAGTGGTTAGGAGGGTGATTGTATCCCCAGCCCACCAGAGTTTAAACCACAGGTTTGACATTTGTGTGTCTCATAAAGGAGAAATATTCATTCAGTGGGAGGCGACGTTCCCGTCGACAGCGAGGCGCCAGTGGTGAATTCGTCAATTTCAAGATTCAATCCGCCGGCTCAGTCTTCCGGAGGTGCTCATAGGGGTAGGATTTGCATGTGTGCGTTCATATGGGTGATTGTATGCGCTTATGTGAGGATCTACGTTTGTACTGTGTTTCTTAAAAAAAAAGACAACAAAAAATGTCTCATGATTAGTTATTTTGTGGCACTGTAAATCGTCCTTTGTACACAGGACACAGAAGCATCTTTTCTCCATGAAACTTTATTTGTGCTTAAGATAAGTAGATATACATCCGAGATTTTTTTTGACACAATGGGAGCATGCGGATTTCCAAATCTTTGGCCTCTATTTAAAATAAAAAAAAACTGTTATGTGCTACTGAAGCACCCTCCGAGTAGCTGCAGGTTTGCTACACCATCTGTCGTCTATCGTGATTTACGGTTTTAGCGCTCGATCTTGTCATACTTTGAAAACCGAGATGGACGTGGGCAGGAAAAAGGACGAGGGAGGCAAATTGTGGTCGCAAAACCATGAATGTGGTCGATCGTACGTCAAGCACGCGTACGTAAGCTAGGATGTCTCCACCAGGTACATCATCGTCTAGAGCGTCGTCCAGCCGTAATGGCTGAAGCTTGTCCACACGTAACGAGGGGACGGCATCGGCTGCCACAAGAACGACAAGGCAGGTCACGGCGAAGACGGAAGTCGATCGATGTAGCCACTCTCCGACGGCAACCGGTAGAAGCTTGCTGCGTCGTAAGCCGCGACGGAGCGCCGCGAGGAGAAAAGGCAAGATGGGGGATCGGGAACAGGTCTGGTGGCTCCGGTGCTCCCCCGTCGAGGTCGTGAACCGTGGTTTTCGAACCTGGGGAAGTGAGGGATCGAGCCTCGCTCTCGTTTCCCGGGCCCGGATTTCCGTTCACTAGGCTCTGGACTGCCCTCCATTCTAATGAATAAGACGTTTGGGTTTTACATGTATTTTCTTTAACTAAGAATTATTTAAAATATATAATAAAAATATTTGATATAAATAAGCATTATAAGAAAGTGGTTTTAATATGAATCCGACCGTACTAATTACATACAATATAGTACTAATTACATATAATATAATCAAGATTTGTTTGCTCAATTATTTTAGTCTAAGTTCATCTTAAAAAAACACCGAGGTAGTAACCCGATCTTTGAACTGGGGCAGCGCAGCTCAGTGAAAATTAGCCTGGGACGATCTGGGTTCGTACAAGCAAGCAAGTTGTTACTAATCTATGTTGCCAATTTTATAGTGGAGAGTAACAAATGTGTGTTATCATGCAAACTCATATTGATTATGTTGTAGATTTATCTTACCTTGGGTATGTGATGTTATGGTAATATAGGGGCGATTTACACAAAAATAACCCGGCCGCCTTGGGGGAGAGAGGGAGAGAGGAGAAGAAACAGAGAAGAAGATGGTCGGGCTGGGGGCGGGCGCGGGCGCCACACTTAAGTGGATGTGTGGCGCCCGTGGCATCGGCGCCACACATGCTAGTGTGGCGCCCGTGGCATCGGCGCCACACATCGAGCCTCGCAAAACGGCTAAGTCCCGGAGGAATTGTCTTACGGTATGTTTTGGGGGATTACAAGTGCATGTGTGGCGCCGTTGGGAGGGCGCCACACATGCTGCCACGTCGGATGGGCGCACCGGCTCGGCGTCGATGGAGCCACGTCGGCCGGGTCGGTGGCGCCGGCGGAGAGGGAGCCACATGGGCATGTGTGGCGCCCCTGGGAGGGGCGCCACACAAAAGGGTTAGATTGGTGAAATAGTTTCGCCGGAGGGTTAGTCTGTGCTTTTCTTCCACTTTTGGGTTATTTTTGTGTAAATCGCCTGTTACCACCTCATTTTTTTTTTCATTTGTTTCCATACCATGTCACCAAAATGTGTTAGGATGTGCGTTGTTACTATCTATGTTATTCTCACTATAAGTAGTCTTAGCAACGCCATCGCACAAGAAACGCAACTCTATTGTTTAACATATGCCAGTCGAATTCCTTAGGAGGAGAAATTGTCAAGTCGGCAAATAAGATGTACTGCAAACTAAATGACGAAAAGTGTCCAGTCGAAGTAGTAGCGGCGCACCACGCAAATAACACGTAAATACCGACAACATAGAAAATTCTAGTGCATCGCTAATATTTATTCATTAGAGGCGTGGATGGGGTGTCATACGTCACCGATACTTATCGTACCAGTGGTGTAGCCCAGTGGGCCATGTTGTCGATAGTTTGCGCCTATCTGAGGAGGCATTGACCCAGCCCGCACCGCCTGACCACCTCTTCACTTCTCATCTCTCACTCCCCACTCGTCTTCGACTGTCTCCACCACCGACCGTGCCGCCACAACCCGGATCTGCTTCGACGTCTACGTACGCCCATGTTGTCGCCTTCATCAGCACCACCGTCGATCCGTTGTGCCGATGCCTCCCCTTATTTTGTTAAAAAATGTATGTCATATGTGTAGTGATAGTTGTATTTCATCTTTTTGTACTCACTCCGATCCATATTACTTGATGCTAAAATGGATGTATCTACAATTAAAATGTGTCTAAATACATCTATATTAGCGTCGAGTAATATGAATCGGAGGGGGTAAGATTTTGTTAGTTGTTAGATTAGAAAATTGCAGATAGAATTTGTTAGTTAATTTCGATGCTAATTTAGATGCCACGGTTAGTTGTTTTAGATGACACCATGGTTAACAAAATATGTTAGTTAATTCAGATGACATTGTTAGTTGATTTAGAGGCTAGAGCACCTCAAAACAGGATGAAGAGGGAAACCCCTCAAAAATTACGTTTAAAGTTGGTTGAACTCTTTATGTCTTGTTTACTTCTTTGGAGTATTTTTCTACTCAATGGGTATGGGGATGGAAAGGGATTTGGTGTTCACCTAATTCTCTCAAATACCCTTTCCAAAAATACACTAGTATGATGAACAGTTTTAAATTTAGACAAAAAAATGTGGGGATGAGAGGGGATGGGAGGAGATATCTTGGGATTATTTCAATCAAAACCGGATAAATAAACGAACCAGTGAGAATTTTTCGGGATACAAAATAATTCCCTCACATCCCCACAAATACATTAGAAGTAATCAAGGCCTTAAGGTTTCCTTTGAAGTTGTGGTTGAAGTATGCTTTGAGGCACGTGGCAGGATAAGAAACGTCCCTTACATGACGGATCTGGATGGCTGCCTCTCCCCTATATTAAGACGTGTGCAGAACACACTTCTACAAGTTGAACAAGCTGTACTTATCACGCTAGTACATAATCGGCGACTTAGTGTCACACTGAAGAGCACCAAGGAGGCAAGGAGGTGGCCAGCACGCCGGGGAACGGCCGATCCTCCCGCGCAGGCGCACTATTTGGCCAGAAGGACCTCTCGGCCCGACGCAACACAAGCTTGTCCGTCTGCACATGCGGAAGGCGGAGCCGGCCTCGCGCGCGCGCCTAACCAAAAGGAAACACTCCAAAACTAACCTTTAACTTGTAGACGAAAGATAAATCAAACCTCGAATTTTTAATCCCAAAAATTAGCACTCTGAATTTTGCAATCCCGGTCTATTTTGGACCCTAGATTGGCACACTAGGATACTACAATCCCGGCAGGGAAAATGTAGGTTCCATGTGGCTCGCCTGAGCCTTAACGGCTGTGCGCCGCCACGCGGGATGGCCGACCTTCCTTGATCTCGCCGGATTTGGGGTGCCCCATCCTCACGGCTTCCCCGCGTCGGCCGGCGGCTCCCCCACATCCCTGCATCGAAGGAAAGCAACTGCGTGCCGGACTGGCGCCGTCCCTGGACTGCCTCCTCCTTGCGGCCTCCCATGTATGCCAGGCTTGATTCGAGTACGAGCCTGCGAGGGCTCCAAGCATCCGCCGCCAATACTCCACGCGGCTAGCCTGCGAATTCGCCAGCGCTGGTGACCTGAAGCTGTCGACGCCACCGCCCTGGACTCCCACTTGCGCCCGTGCCACGACATCTTTGAAGCGGCAGACCTCCACGGAATAACAGGCCCAAGCATCTCCACTAGTGCTAGTTCGCTGGCTGCAGGGGAATGGTGGTTCACTTCCAGGAACGCCAATTTGCCGGTTGTTGGAACTCGAGCGTCCTCCTTTTATTTTTCTTATTTACTGTTAACAATGATGGTGGGCCCAGTCAACAATCCGGGCTTTGACCAATGCCACGTCAGGGAATTTCGACTCAACCTACTAGAAGGTTTAAATTAGAACGGGATTGTAAAGTTGAGAGTGCCAGTTCCCGGAATTGGGCATTCAGGGTTCGATTTATCTTTCGTCTACAAGTTGAAGGTTCGGTTTGGACTTTTTCCTAACCAAAACCCCACGCCTGATTTGGTCCACCGGTTGGTACCCGGCGCCTCTCTGGCTCTCTCATCTCCCTGGAATTATTTGGCTAATAATCAAGACTCCTCGTTCATCTCATGCGCACGCAACTCGCCGCTGCAGATGCTTATCCAGTCATCCATCCGCTGCTGCGTCAAGAATAATGCATGACCATTCCCTGTCATCGGATCAGAACTACATTGGCGGCTTTCCTTCCGAAAAAATGGAAAGCAGAGAAATCATTGGAGGCATGTTGCTATCAGGAGTACTCGGAATAAGAATGAAACACTGCACATGTACTATCCAAATCGCCACCATATATTTGGATAGCCTGACAGCGAAATGCGTGGATGCATTCGCAAGTGATCGACTAGGCTCTGCTACCTGAACATTTCTTCTTCTTTTTTCGCTGTATGCCTCTGTAGTCTCTACTACAGGGTATGTAGCTTCGGCAACGAGGCACTCAGTTGCTTCTTCCAGGGATACCGGATACGTACGATTCGAGATTTCACCTGTTGTACAATTTGGCTCCATGTGTCCATGGCATGTTCCTCTGCTGTACGTAGACATACCAACGACTATGTATGGGGGGTGGCTACAGAAGACTGTCTCTACGCATAGGTGCCACTGCCCATAACGTACGGCTACCTGTGTGTGTTCACCATCTAACGAAGAGTACTCCCTAACGAACCACAAGAGTCCAATCCGCTGCTGAAGTATGGGGGGTGGCCGGTATGCACAACAGGGCATCAGACCGCGTGACTTTTCTTTTTGTTATAAAGAGCACTTTATTAAAGTTTTAAACATTACACCCGGTTTAAACATTACAAGTGCTTGTACAATGCCTAAGCGATCAGAAATATCAGTTTTGATCGGGTTTAGGCCTTTAGGGGTTTACATGTTCTTTTTAAGAAAACCTGTTTTGAGTGAGCCTCCATGGGGATAGGCTGGGCTGCCCAAGCCCAAGAAACATGGATTTTTTTTTGTCTAAAACTAATTTGTATATGTGATTGTGAAGCACTCTCCATGTTGGTATGAATTTTTTTGCGGGTATGATTTTATTTAACTATTACAAAATGTAAGAGGAAAATAATAACTATAAACTTGATGCCGGATGTAACAGTAATTTTTATGCTATTATTGAAAGTGTGGATTAAGAGAAATAGTTCTTCCGGGAAGCGACCCAATTTACAACAAGTTGGACAGTCGCCTGGCTAGTGTGGATCAAGAAGAAAAATCATTTGGTAGCGATGTGTGCCCTATCTCGAGTTGTGCCACAACCCACTAGTTTTTTAGAAGAGCGCTCATTTCCCCCCTACCCTCTCTCGCGCAGCTACAGTAGCTGAGCGTCTCCTCTAAGAGACCGGGCCGAACCAAAGCCAATCTCGCCGGCGCCGCCGGTCGAGATGGGTGGAGGGGAGGTGCCGGAGTATATAGGCTAGCTAGGAGTAGTGACTTTATGCCAGTAGGGGGCTTGATGCCCAGTAGTGCGAGCGGTGGAGGAGATCAGCCCGCCTGGATCTTGATGCGCGTAAATGTACACGTCCGTTGGGAACCCCAAGAGGAAGGTATGATGCGCACAGTGGCAAGTTTTCCCTCAGAAAGAAACCAAGGTTTAATCGGACCAGTAGGAGCCAAGAAGCACGTTGAAGGTTGATGGTGGCGAAATGTGATGCGGCGCAACAACAGGGATTCCGGCGCCAACGTGGAACCTGCACAACACAACCCAAGTACTTTGCCCCAACGAAACGAGTGAGGTTGTCAATCTCACCGGACTTGCTGTAACAAAGGATTAACCGTATTGTGTGGAAGATGATTGTTTGCAAGAAAACGGTAAAACAAGTATTGCGATGAGATTGTATGCGATGTAAAGAATAGGACCGGGGTCCACAGTTCACTAGAGGTGTCTCTCCCATAAGATAAAAGCATGTTGGGTGAACAAATTACAGTCGGGCAATTGACAAATAGAGAAGGGCATAACAATGCATATACATGATATGATAAATATAGTGAGATTTAATCCGGGCATTACGACAAAGTACATAGACCGCCATCCAACCGCATCTATGCCTAAAAAGTCCACCTTCGAGGTTATCATCCGAACCCCATTCGGTATTAAGTTGCAAAGCAACGAGACAATTGCATTAAGTATGGTGCGTAATGTAATCGACAACTACATCCTTAGACATAGAATCAATGTTTTATCCCTAGTGGCAACAGCACATCACAACCTTAGAACTTTCTCATCACTTGTCCCGAGTGTCAATGAAGGCATGAACCCACTATCGAGCATAAATACTCCCTCTTGGAGTTAAGAGTAAAAACTTGGCCGAGCCTCTACTAATAACGGAGAGCATGCAAGATCATAAACAACACATAAACAATAGATTGATAATCACCATAACATAGTATTCTCTATCCATCGGATCCCGACAAACACAACATATAGTATTACGGATAGATGATCTTGATCATGTTAGGCAGCTCACAAGATCCAACAATGAAGCACAATTAGGAGAAGACGACCATCTAGCTACTGCTATGGACCCATAGTCCGGGGGTGAACTACTCACTCATCACTCCGGAGGCGATCATGGTGATGAAGAGTCCTCCGGGAGATGAATCCCCTCTCACGGCGAGGGTGCGGAGGCGATCTCCTGAATCCCCGAGATGGGATTCGCGGCGGCGGCGTCTGCGGAAGGTTTTCCGTATCGTGGCTCTCGGTGCTCGGGGGTTTCGCGACGGAGGCTATAAGTAGGCGAAAGGGCAGGTCAAGAGGCGGCACGAGGGGCCCGAGGGGCAGGGCCGCGCGCCGGGGCCTGGGCCGCGCCGCCCTGTCACCTGGCCACCTCGTGGCCCCACTTCGACTCCCCTTCGGTCTTCTGGAAGCTCCGTGCAAAAATAGGACCCTGGGCGGTGATTTCGTCCAATTCCGAGAATATTTCCTTACTAGGATTTCGAAACCAAAAACAACGAGAAACAAGCAAGCGGCTCTTCGGCATCTTGTTAATAGGTTAGTTCCGGAAAATGCGTAAATACGACATATAATGTGCATAAAACATGTAGGTATCATCAATAAAGTAGCATGGAACATAAGAAATTATCGATACGTTGGAGACGTATCGAGCATCCCTAAGCTTAGTTCCGCTCGTCCCGAGCGAGGTAAAACGATAACAAAGATAATTTCTGAAGTGACATGCCATCATAATCTTGATCATACTATTTGTAAACATATGTAATGAATGCAGCGATCAAAACAATGGTAATGACATGAGTAAACAAGTGAATCATAAAGCAAAGACTTTTCATGAATAGTACTTCAAGACAAGCATCAATAAGTCTTGCATAAGAGTTAACTCATAAAGCAATAAATCAAAGTAAAGGTGTTGAAGCAACACAAAGGAAGATTAAGTTTCAGCGGTTGCTTTCAACTTATAACATGTGTATCTCATGGATATTGTCAACATAAAGTAATATAACAAGTGCAATATGCAAGTATGTAGGAATCAATACACAGTTCACACAAGTGTTTGCTTCTTAAGGTGGAGGGAGATAGGTAAACTGACTCAACAATAAAAGTAAAAGAAAGGTCCTTCAAAGAGGAAAACATCGATTGCTGTATTTGTGCTAGAGCTTTTATTTTGAAAACATGAAACAATTTTGTCAACGGTAGTAATAAAGCATATGAGTTATGTAAATTATATCTTACAAGTTTCAAGCCTCATGCATAGTATACTAATAGTGCCCGCACCTTGTCCTACTTAGCTTGGACTACCGGATCTTTGCAATGCCATGTTTCAACCAAGTGTCACAAAGGGGTACCTCCATGCCGCCTGTACAAAGGTCTAAGGAGAAAGCTCGCATTTTGGATTTCTCGCTTTTGATTATTCTCAACTTAGACATCCATACCGGGACAACATGGACAACAGATGATGGACTCCTCTTAAATGCATAAGCATGTAGCAACAATTATTATTCTCATATGAGATTGAGGATATATGTCCAAAACTGAAACTTCAACCATGATTCATGGCTTTAGTTAGCGGCCCAATGTTCTTCTCTAACAATTTGCATGCTCCAATCATTAAGGTGATAGATCCTTCAGACAAGACGGACATGCATAGCAACTCACATGATATTCAACAAAGAATAGTTGATGGCGTTCCCCGAAGCATGGTTATCGCACAACAAGCAACTTAATAAAAGATAAAGTGCATAAGTACATATTCGATACTACGATAGTTTTTAAGGCTATTTTGTCCCATGAGCTATATATTGCAAAGGTGAATGATGGAATTTTAAAGGTAGCACTCAAGCAATTTACTTTGGAATGGCGGAGAAATACCATGTAGTAGGTAGGTATGGTGGACACAAATGGCATAGTAGTTGGCTCAAGGATTTTGGATGCATGAGAAGTATTCCCTCTCGATACAAGGTTTAGGCTAGCAAGGTTATTTGAAGCAAACTCAAGGATGAACCGGTGCAGCAAAACTCACATAAAAGACATATTGTAAACATTATAAGACTCTACACCGTCTTCCTTGTTGTTCAAAACTCAATACTAGATATTATCTAGACCTTAGAGAGACCAAATATGCAAATCAAATTTTAGCAAGCTCTATGTATTTCTTCATTAATGGGTACAAAGTATATGATGCAAGAGCTTAAACATGAGCACAACAATTGCAAAGTATCACATTATCCAAGACATTTTAGAATTACTACATGTAGCATTTTTCCAATTCCAACCATATAACAATTTAACGAAGAAGAAACTTCGCCTTGAACATTATGAGTAAAGCCTAAGGACATATTTGTCCATATGCAACAGCGGAGCGTGTCTCTCTCCCACAAAGTGAATGCTAGGATCCATTTTATTCAAACTAAAACAAAAACAAAAACAAACCGACGCTCCAAGTAAAAAACACAAGATGTGATTGAATAAAAATATAGTTTCAGGGGGGGGGGGGGGGTGGTGTGTGTTTCTTTAAATGATGTTGATGTTGACAATGGGGGGGGGGCACACACACACACACACACACACACACACACACACACCCACACACACACACACACACACACACACACACACACACACACACACACACACACAC
>NC_061513.1:92116109-92283757 GCF_022539505.1 Lolium rigidum
ATTTGTTTTCTGGCCTATTGTGTGTATAGGTACATAGAACGACGAATGTCCACCTCTGCTGAGCTTTTGAGCCAGTGAATCGAGCTCTGAGAGCCACTCCCAACAAGGACGCGAGGGCATCATCAAGCTCATGAGATTCATGCTCTCTGGTATGTTCATGAAAAGCATTCGCCCGTCGTGTTTACTATACCAATTCTCGTCATACTTGCCTTTGTTCCAATGCTTTTTTCACCACTTTTGCGCCTTATGCAACATGTTCTTGAAACATCTTGTTGGCATAATGGACTGTTGTATGTCTTGATGATGTCATCACACTCCTTCATAGAATCTCAAGGACCATGTCATACATGTGAGGAACACCTTATGGATCTTGGTGCCACTTGTCACACAAAAAGTTGCTCTCCTTTGGATTTCTCATTTCATCTATGGCAATTGAAATGGATTCTTTGAAACTTGAGGGATACTCTGTACCGGCTCACGCCAACCATAATTTCCCCAAACTAGAAGTTTCATAGCTTTGCCATTGTCACAACAATTTTGACCAAATTTTTTCCACTATTACTTGCCTTTGAATGTGTCCATTTATTTGGGACAACGCTCATACAACACATTTTTGACAACTTTCACAAGAATTTTGCACATGAAACACCCTTTGCTTTACCAAAGTTTGAATACACCTGACACTCTTTTGTCCCCATTTTTACCAAATGTCTCCTTGAGAAAGGACTTGATGCTTCGTATTTGCATGAGAGTTTATTATTCACCCGATAACAAAATTGGCATACTAAGCTCTCTATATCGCAAGTTGCTTTTCCCCAAGTTTTTCTTCAACTACGACTTTATCCCTCCACTACTTCATGGGATAACCGTCACATGTAACGTGACGCCCAGCACCACGATCGAACTTAACCTGCAAGGACAACGAGGGCTGGCCAGCACCAAAGAACATGCTGCTTCACCAAGCTGCAAGGATCAACGAGCGTGTAGATATCATCAATAATGTGGCATGGAACATAAGAAATTATAGATACGTTTGAGACGTATCACCTTGCCGAATGAATCCCGAGCGAACAAGACGAGCAGGCCCATTCTATCAATATCGATCACAGCCGAGCCGCTCGAACGAATACTCCTCTCGTCTCGTAACTCTAACAAACGACGGTTCGGACTTCGCGCACGAGGACAGAGACGTCTCCGCTTCTCCGCCCAGGTTCTCGATCTCATCGATCAACGGGGAAACAAGAGGAATCTCAGCGACCGATCCCCATCGCGCGAACGCCGGCGGCAGGCAGGCCGCGGACGTGCTGCTCAGGCGCTCAGCAGCTCCTCCACGGCTCCACCAGGCGCAGGCGATCACCGTGCTGCACGGCCTCGGCAGCTCCTCCCAATCGCCCAGCCAGGATCGGACTTCATCAATTAACAATTCTGCTTCTACAGAATCAACTCGGTAGTTCCCTACTTCACTGAATTTCTTAATATTTCTGTCTATGTACGTTTCCTCGAATCAACTCGTAGTTCCCCGAATCAACTCGGTAGCCTAGTACGAATATGCATGATGCAACATTTTCTTTGTCAAATTTTCGAGTCTCACGTTAAGCAATTATTTGTCAAAAAATGCAGATATATAATGGACAAATATCTTCTCAAAAGAAAAGCCCAAGATGTTCCAGAAGAGCTGAATTGGAAAGAGGAAATTCAGTATGATCCAGGCAAGAGGAAATTGATAGAAAAGTATCATCCCAATTTGAAAGAACTTGTAAGAAGAAAGTACTTGGCTAATGGTCCTTGTCGCCCAAGAGATATTGCTTTTCAATACTCACCGTTTGGGGAAAAAAGGAGAAGGTTCAATCCGATTGGTTTGATGATTATGGAAGTTGGCTTGAATACAGTGAATGGAAGAACAAAGCATATTGTTTTTGTTGTTTCTTGTTTAGGGACCGTGGCAGCAAGAAAGAAGCCGGGTACGAGGCATTTGTTGTTAATGGTTGGGACAGCTGGCACATGAAGGCGAGGCTAAAGGATCATGTTGGTGATGTCGATAGTGTGCATAATCAAGCAATGAAAAAATGTGTTGATTTGTTAAGAAGAGATCAACACATTGATGTTGCCATTAACATTCAAACTGATGCTGCCAAGAAAGCTTATTTTACTCGACTAAATGCCTCAATTGACACAGACTAGACTGTTGCTCAAGCAAGGATTACCTTTTCGAGGCCATGATGAGTCGAAGAACTCCTTCAATAAAGGTAATTTCTTGGAAGTTCGTGACTTCTTAGCCGAGCATGATCCAATTTTAGGCAAGGCTATGGGAAAAGATGCTGCGAAGAATGCTATGATGGGTTGTCCGGAGGTCCAGAAAGATATTGCTGAAGGTTTTGCACATTTCATAGTGCAATCTATTCTGAAAGAAGTTCAAAATAATGTGTTTTGTTTGCTTGTTGATGAATCCAGGGATGTCTCTTGCAAAGAACAAATGGCAGTGGCCTTGAGGTATGTTGATAGTTCAGGGGATTCTAAAGAAAGTTTTGTTGGTCTTGTTCATGTGAAAGAAACAACTTCTTCATACCTCAAGACTACAATTGATTCTCTATTTGCAAAATATAAGCTGAGTTACAATCAAGTTAGAGGACAAGGATATGATGGTGCTAGTAATATGTCAGGTCAGTTCAATGGCCTCAAATCGCTGATAATGAGAGAAAATAGCACACCTTATTATGTTCATTGTTTTGCTCACCAGCTTCAGTTAGTTGTTGTGGCTGTGGTAAGAAAGCATAAAGAAGTTAGTAATTTCTTTAGTATGATTACTACCTTATTAAATGTGGTGGGTGGATCTGCCAAGCGCAGGGACATGATTAGAGATATCAATCTTGAAGAAATGAGCAAAGCTTTAGGTTGTGGGCAGCTTACAACAGGCACAGGGCTGAATCAAGAGCAATGCCTTCAGAGACCCGGAGACACTCGTTGGGGTTCTCATGGTAAAACACTTAAGAGCTTGGTTGACTTGTTCTATTCAGTTATTAAAGTTCTAGAATTTGTGGGAGAAGAAGACACTGACAGAACAAATAGAGACCAAGCAAATGGTCTTCTCGTGTACTTTCAGTCTTTTGACTTTGTCTTTTTTTTGCATCTCATGTTGACAATTCTTACAACTACAAACACATTGTCATTAGCGTTGCAGCATGAAGGATCAAGATATTGTAAATGCCATGAAATGTGTGAAGTCAACAAGAGATGTTTTGAATGAACTTAGAGAAAATGGATGGGAATCTCTGATAGATGAAGTCCATAATTTCTGTGAGAAACATGATATTGAAGAGTTGGACATGGAAGAAGCCTATGTAAATCCAAAAAAGAGAAGACAGGTAACTGGAATTGCTAACAAACATCATTATCAAGTTGATTGTTTCAATGATCTTTTTGATTGGCTAGTTCAAGAGCTTGATGGTCGGTTCAGTGAGACATCCTCCAACCTTCTTGTTTGGTCGGCGGCTTTGAGTCCAAGAGACTCATTTCGTGATTTTAATTTGGAGAATTTGATAAATTTGGCTAAACTATATCCTCGAGATTTCAATTCTGGAGAACTGAGGGATCTTGATAAGGATCTACGCCTCTATATTGCTGATGTACGCACAGATGATAGCTTTTCCCACATAGAAACAATCACTGAGCTTTCTAAAAAATGGTGGAGACAAGGAGGCATGTTATGTATCCTTTGTTTTATCGGTTGTTGAAACTAGTGATTGTGTTGCCTGTTGCCACTGCTACAGTTGAGAGGTGCTTTTCAGCCATGAAATTGGTGAAAACTTTTTTGCGCAATCGTCTCAATGATGATAGCTTGAGTCATGATGTAGAAGAAATGAAGAAGGTCACCAATGATCAAGTGGTCAAGTATTTCATGTCTTTGAAGAGTCGAATGTACTAAAGAAGTAAAAAAGGTAATGTGAACATTTTAGTTACTTGAGTACTACAATTTCTGTCATTATACTATCTCTCATTTTAAAATTAAGTATGTTCCGTTTCTTGTAGGTTCTTGAGCATTAGTAGTTGGGGCGTTTGATCATCCACTTTGGCATTTGGAAATGCAAGGAATATTTTAGTAACTTTGTCTTTTATTTTATTATTATTGTACGCACTTTTATTTATATATACAATATGCCAAATTATCTTTTGTTACAAGCTACAAACCATACTTATATATAGTAGATTGTTGCTAAAAAAATTCTGCTATACTAAGTAGTGCATCAGGGTGACTCGAGCTCCAGCTCCGCCACTGGATCAAGTGGCATCACATTGACCACATTTTCCGCTGGTCTCCCACACTATTAACTCTTAAGCTAGAATTTATCATCAGGGTGATTTAGAGCCGTCAAATAGTCGTAACTTTTGCTGTTTGATTGATTGCAATGCTGCTAGCAAAGTGAAAATTAGCGTGCCGACCAGGGCAAAGGTGCGTGCGCGCGACTGACCCAGTCAATACGGTGGTCAATCCGAGTCTATCCATTTAAACACACGCCGTTAAAAATCTCGTAACCTCGCTCTGCAAGTGAATAGTGTTGAAGGATAGAGAGGGAGAGAGATTGGCGGAATATGTTGGATGTATTATTGAGCCTCATGGGCGAGTATATATAGGCGTACAGGGATCATCTTGGAGTGCAAGACAAGACACAAGATCTATCTCAATCCTAAACTACCTAAACCGTACGTATACCAAATATATCTCTAACACTCCCCCGCAGTCGTAGCGGGAGCGTCGTGAACAACATGAACGACGTGGACGGTCAGACTGGAGATAAACCGAAGTCGACCCCAGAAGGCTGACACTCCCCGCAGTCGTAGCGGGAGCGTCGTGGATGGTGTCGCGTCGCGGATGCTTGGACTGTAGAAGAAGCTGGTGAGGCGCAGGCGAGGTGGTAGCCCTTTGTGCCGATGTCGAGGTAGCCGAGAGCGTGGGTGCTGCAACCTTGGTCGGGGTAGCCGCGCGAGGGGATGCCGTGGTCGATGTCGTGGTCGGGTGCCGGTGTCGAGGTAGCCGCACATGAAGCCGCAAGCGCATAGTGCGCGAGGAGAGTGACGGAGACGCGTCGAGGCAGTGTCGATGCCGAAGTCGATGCAGTCCGAGCCGTCGAGGACGAGGTGCTGCCCTAGTTTTGTCAGAACTAGGCGCACGTCGGGGATGAAGGCATACTCCGGTTTCGCCAGAACCGAGTACGCAAAGACGAAGTCGGCGACGCGGTCGAGGCAGTCGTAGAAGAGTCGATGCCGATAAAGACGTTGTCGAAGCCGATGAAGACGAGGCGCCGGCCCGAGCTTGCCGTGCTCGGGGCGCGTCGGGGATGAAGGCACGCGTCGGTGTTGCCAATACCGGGCGTGCGAGGGAAGGGACCATCATGGACTGCTAGGTCGTGGTGGACGGAGACGTAGAAGGCGGCGAAACCGGCGGTGACCGGGAGTGACCATGCTCGGATGCCTAGACCGTAGAGGTGGCCGGCGAGGCCTGCGACGACCAGAGTGGTCATGCAGGGTACCTGTGGTGGTGCGGCGGCGGTACTCGAAGTTGGCGAGGAGGAACCCGGCGGCTTGACGTAGACCTTGCGCTGACGGTGGTGACCTGTGCCGATGGGGCGGCGCGGTGGTGGCCTCGGACGTCGGTGCGCGGGGGACGGCGAAGGTGACTACGTGCAGCGACGCCACGGCCCGAGGGGGCGGCGTAGCTGTAGAGCGCGAGTCGGTGCAGCGGCGGGACGCCACTAGCGACGTACACGCCTCGGAAGGCGCGTCGTTGGCTAGCGACGTGGACCAAAGGCGGCGGCGCTGCGGCCCGAAGGGGCGACGCAGCGGCAACCCGATGCTCGATCGGTGGTAGGCGCGTGCTCGGGGACGTGCTTGGCGGAGACGTGTACGCGCGCCATGGCGTGGACGACGTGCCGCAGATCAGACTCGTTGGCGACGTTGTCGGTGATATCCCGGGCGATGACGGCGAAGACGGACCAGCGATGGAGACCGCGCGGGCGAGACAGCCTGCTGCGTCGCACGTAGGCGTCCCGTGTGTGACGCGTGTGGCTGTGTCGCGCGGTTGATGAAGATGGCCGGTGCAGTCGACGCCGAGGTTGGAGTAGAGGCGCAGGTGGACGACGGCGATGGGCGACTCAATCCGATCTATGATCGGTAAAACCAAAAAAGAAAACGCCGGTCGAGCGACCGGCGAGCAAAAAAGAAAACCAATCTACAGATTGGAAAAAAAAGGACTCGAGGGCAGCGGATCAACGGATCGGCGGACGAACCCTCATACGGATTGTGCGGCCCCCGGAGTAGATCATGGAGATCGATCTCCCCGGGGGCGGCGCCACGCGGAAGCTTGGGCGGCGGCTAGGTCAAGGAGCGTGCCGCTCTGATACCATGTTGAAGGATAAAGAGGGAGAGAGATTGGCGGAATATGTTGGATGTATTATTGAGCCTCATGGGCGAGTATATTTAGGCGTACAGGGATCATCTTGGAGTGCAAGACAAGACACAAGATCTATCTCAATCCTAGACTACCTAAACCGTACGTACACCGAATATATCTCTAACAAATAGGCTACCGTTACCTTCCCGAGACAACACATAAAGCAGCGCCCAGTGGCGAGCGAGCGGCACACTCTTCTCCTTGCACTAAACAAACCCTCCCCAGGAGCAAAAATTCCCCAAGCATCCGGAGTTGCTGACAGCGAACCCTCATCCCCCTCGCCGCTGCGAATCCGCTGCCCGCGTCTCTCCCAAATCGAAGCTCCAGGCTTAGCTGCTCGGGCTGGGGTGCTGTAGCTGTTAACTTCGTGCTCGAGTTCGCGTGGAACGTGGCTCGCCTGAACTGGGATCCCGTTGTGTTCCGGCGGAAGGTCGGATTTGAGAGCGGCCAGTGTCATCTCGGACCATTGTATTCGCCGCCAGCTTGTCTATAGCCCTGCTCGTGGTAAGTACAGTCTTGATGAGTCTTCTTGGTTTAGTTTGATTCATGCGATGTTGTTCAGTCTTCAGTCTTTGATGAATGCTATCTGTTATCACTCAAAAAAAAATGCTATCTGTTGGTTTTTTCTGTTCGTCTCGCCTCTTTGTTTAGAGAGATTCGTTGAGTGTTTGATGTGTATTACTTTGCTCAGCTCAGGTCGTTTACTCATCAAGTCCGCGTGACCAATAATAGTTTGTTCAGTTCAGCTCCTCCCCTGTCAAAATTTGTGTTCTGACTGTTGCCGTTGTTTTGTTTCAGAAAATAGAACGGGCCGTGGTGCCGGCCTGAGCCAGTCGAAGATCCGAAGCGCACGCGTTTTCTACAGCAAAGCATTGCTAGTTCATAGCCATTTTTGTTTACGAAAATGCATCCCAAGGCTCGAATCCACGCAGACCCGGCTATGGAGGTTGACCGTATCGACTGCTTGCCGGACGCACTCGTCCTGCTCATCCTGAACAAGCTGGCGGACGTGCGCTCCCTCGGCCGCTGCTCCGCCGTGTCGAAGCGGCTCCACGGGCTCGTCCCCCTCGTCCACGACGTCTACGTCAAGATCGACCGCGTCGTGGCCGTGGACGGCGACGCCGACGACGCACTCAACCTGGCTTCTCCCAAGCCCCGGCACATCTTCTCACACTTCCTGAAGCTGATGCTGTTCACCATCGTCAAGCCATTCCACAGCATGCGCAGCCCAGGCGGCGCCGGCATCAGGCCGCTGTTCCCGCACCTCGCCCCGCATTCGCCCGTGCAGGTGCTGAGGAGCTTCACCCATGTCCGGAATCTCCGGGTGGAGCTCCCCTCCGGCGATGTCGGTACCGAGGACGGGGTGCTGCTGAAGTGGAGGGCCAAGTACGGGAGCACGCTTCAGAGCTGCGTGATTCTCGGCGGCACCCTGGTCAATCGCAAGCCTACCGGCGCCGCTGGGCACGAGCCGTCGGCGGAGGACAGCGGAAGCATGCCGGAATCTTTCTATACCAACGGCGGGCTGAAGCTCCGTGTCGTGTGGACCATCAGCTCCCTGATTGCCGCGTCGACGAGGCATTTCCTTCTCCGGTCAATCATCAACGACCATCCGACGTTGAGAAGCTTGGTCTTGGCGGACGCCGACGGGCAAGGCGTGCTGTCCATGGGCATGGAGCAGCTCGAAGAGTTCAGGGAGAACCAGCTGTCAGCCTCGGCGTGTTCCAACAGGACGCAGGTACCGGCGTGCAGCATGAAGCTGAAGTACGCGCCGTACCTCGAGCTGCCTGGTGGCTTGGCATTGCAGGGCGCAACTCTTGTTGTTATCAAGCCGTCTGGCGATGGGATTGGTGGTTGTCACGTCAGTCGGAAGGAAACTGAAGCTTTTGTTTCAGGCGCGTTCGATGGACCGTTCAGATTCGCGGCGAAGGCACTGATGAAGAGACGCACCTATCTTTTGGAGATGAATGGTTTCTAAGCCTGTTGTTCCTCAAGGTGGAAGCCTCCTGATCAAGGTTGGATAAAAATCAATACTGATGCATGCTACCATCAAGTGGCTCAAGCTGGGAGTATGGGTCTAGTGGTGAGAGACAGCCAAGAAGGTTTAATACGTGCTCAAGCATTGTGGTATGATCATGCAGCAAGTGCTCATGCTATGGAAGCACAGGCCATCAGGGATGGTGTGAGGCTAGCAGCTGAATCGGGATACACAAATGTTATAATTGAAAGTGATGCGAAAGAGGTTGTACGTCTATGTGATGAAGCTGGTGACAAATCCGAGATTATGGCAATCTGTCAAGATATTAGAGAGATTAAGAGAGCTTTTAATAGTTGTAGCATTTCTTTTGTTAGACGTGAAGCAAATCAAGCTGCTCATCTTTGTGCTAAACAAGCTACCGTTGATAGGAAGAGATGCCTGTGGATTAATTATAACCCAGGTTTTCTCAGTGACACTCTATAGTAAGTAATAAAGCTCTCTGAATTCGAAAAAAAAAAAAGCCTGTTGTTCCTCGAGCTGTTCATCAATATAATTTTAGTGCATCCCCGCTTTTCCCTTCTATTTTATTTTTGTTGGCTTGATCTCCTCTAGCGCACTAGTCTATCTGAGAGCTTGTTCTGTCGTGTATTCGTGTGTGCATCTCAGTGTGTGACACAAAACACAGTAAGTAGATCTTCACTTGGACCGGGTTGGACCATCGTATCTTGGGTTAGGCTTCATGGGCCGTCACAGCCTTCTAGTCCTAGGTGAATTCAGGGTTCCGCTCTCTAGTCGTTTCCCATATCTGGTTTTTTTTTTTCGAAACACAAGTATAGAAGCAGATGCTCACACATACATATATACACTGACCTTATGAACGTACGTACACATACTCTATCCCTGTAAATATCTCCAAAAGATTGAGTTCAAGAAATTGATCCGACTGGTCATAAGATCGACGAAATCACCACGGACACCTCGATGTCGATGAGAACATCGCCACCCACTGAAAAAATATTTCGCCTTTTAATGAGACACTAAAATGTTAAATTTAAAATTTGAACTCTGGTGAGGTAGAGGTGTTACTGCCCTCCTAACCATCTAAGCACAGGTTGGTTTTCGCATCCTGAACATTTCATCCTCCTGTTAGTGCTGAATATAGGTTACGATCAGTAGGGGAGACCTGACACGTTGTCACAAGACTAGGCTTCAAAATACAGTTGATCATGTACGTGTGGCTCAAAGAAATGGGGACTTTGTTAGGGTACATACGACTTAGATTACATCATCTTGTGTATCAATATATTAGGCTTCTTGGCCGTTAAGTCTTGTACCATTATATATATCTCATGAGGGTTCAATTCATATAACACTAGAAATTAGGGATTCTGCAAAACATGATATTAGAATGGTTAAATCTTACGATGCCGATCCTAGGTTTGTTTTACCACTTCGGCATCGCGCTGCTGTAAGGGTATATTGTTCCAACGTGTGTTTTTGATAATTAATGGTAATTCTTATGGACTAGTGTTTTCATTGAGTATATATGAAGAAATATTTCATAGGTAATTCGTGTAGTCTATTTGTTGAATTCAAGTGTGGATATCATGAAGATAAAGATATACCTTGAATATTAGCATTAAGATCATCGATTTGAAGAGAAGAATATGATATAATCAGGAAGAAAAAGTGAAAATGGAGTTATTGTGTGGAACTCATTTTAGTCATGCTCTACCTTATGTGTTAACCAATGGATAATCAAAGTGTTATGTTAAAGCATGAACAGATACAAGGTTAACCAAAATTAAGAGAGAAAATTAGATTCAAGCTGATTGACACACAATGGCAGGCACATGAAAAAGTAGAGGGTGGGCACACATACAAAAATAAAACTGCACTCCCCTAATCTTATAAAAGATTGACAAATACAAGGCCAATTGATTGGCAACATTTATATTCAACACATACATTTTACAATAAAAAATCGAAGAATGAAAAGAGTCTTGCATGATGAAATATATCATAAAAAATAAATTACGTTATTAGGATTTCTTAACTCTACGCTCGGGTGCTTCCATAAAAGTTTCAATCATCCCATCTTACTTACTTTGAATAACACACCTCGTTCAATAAATTTCATTAAGCATTGTTCATGATCTCATCACCTATATGATTTCTAAATATATTCTTCACAAGACTCATCATAGAAAACACTCTTTCAACACTAGATGTCACCACCGATAAGAGCAATATCAATTTGAGAATTACAATAGAAACTAAGTAACATAAATATGAGCTATTGGTTTCCATTTGTTACCATAAATCCATAATGGAGCTATCTCTTCCTAATCAATCCTTAATGTGGCTATGCCTCTTCATAATCAACATGAAGGTGATGAATTCTCAAAAACAAAAATGAAGGTGATGCAATGTGGCTATTCCTCTTCATAATAAATTCTACAATTGAAATATAAAAAATTAACATATATATAACCTATTGCTCTCCATTTATCAACATAAACCTTAATTCTGAACAGTTATAGTAATTTATTAAATAGCACTACATAACTGAGTAATGCCACTACAAATAATGGGCACACAACATCTGTACAAATTGATTTAATATCACTACATAATTGATTTAATATCACTACAAATAATGGGCACAAAACGATAGAATAATGGGCACAATGAATTGCAGCATACGATTCTTGCTCTTGCTGGGACTACACTGCTACTGCCTTCCTGGCTACTGGACTGCTACAGGCTTGCAGCGGCGAGCAGTGGACGGCTGAATGCCGTAGCCGAGAAAAACTGGAGCAGGAGGCGAGAGCAGAGGAGCCGGTGGCCGCGGGCTGGGGGATACGGAGAGGGGTGAGCCAGGGGAGGGCCAAGCCGGCGAGGAGATCTGGCATGGCGCCTGACGAGAGCGAAGGGGGTTCCGCCCCGGTTGCAACAACCATGGAGTGGGCGGGTTCTTCACCAGCCTCCTTGCAGCAGCCTTCACCCACGGTCCCTCCTCCAGTCGTTCAGCCGACGGTGAGGAGAAGTGGGAGGTTTGCTCTTTCGGAGGATGGGGCGGGGGTGACGGATGAGGACGTCATGCAGAGAGCCATGCGACGCAAGGGGGAGATGAACCTTGATACGGCAGGTATTAAACAACCGTCTAAGTCTTTTGTTTCTTTTTCAGATATTTGTATTACTTCTAATTTGAGTAGCCTAGGGGTTTCCTTGGGTAGTCGGTCTGATGAGATTTCTGTTTCGGCTAATGTGTTGAGACAAACAGAGCTTGACCGTTTAACGGTTGCTCCGAATGTCTCCACTGGGCCTGAAACGGCAATTATAGACGATGATGATGATGATGACATCCTAGATGGTCAAATTCTCTCGGCTATAATTGGCAACATTTCGAAGTTGATTTAGAACACGCGGAGCTTAGTTCTGATTTACAAGCGTCCGAACGTGGTTCTCGATCATCGGCTGGAAAGAAATCTCGAAGGTATGGCAAGAATTCTAAATCTAAAATAGTTTCTCGATGAATGGCATGTTCCGGAATAGCAGAGGTCTTCGTGACTTGGCTAAGCATTCCCACATTGCTGATGGTTGTAGAGATTATGATTTAGATTTTCTTGCTATATCGGAGACGGGTAGGCGAAATTTCTCTCAAAGTTTTCTCGACCGATTGTCAGGCGGGATTAACTTTCAGTGGTTTTCTCGCCCGCCCCGTGGTAGGTCAGGGGGCATTTTACTCGGCGTCCGCATAGACACCATGACCGTTTTGGCTAGTTCTGATGGAGAGTACCACATTAAACTCGACATTCAGAATAAAGCAGACGGTTTCATGTGGAGTCTGGTCGCTGTGTATGGTGCCGCCCAGGAAGTGTTTAAGGCTGATTTTTTACGTGAGTTGGTAAACCTTACAAAGGATAATCCTTACCCGGTTTTAATCGGAGGTGATTTTAATTTGTTGAGGTTTCCTCATGAGAAAAGTAAAGGCCGCTTTGATGGTCATTGGTCTTTCTTGTTCAACGCTGTCATCGATAGCCTTGATTTAAGAGAGGTGTTTATGACTGGTCGGCAGTTTACTTGGGCAAACAGCTTGCCGAAGCCCACATACGAGAAACTAGATCGTGTGTTGATGGATACCGAATGGGAAAATAAATACCCTATGGTGTCAGTCCGTGCACTAGAACGTATTGAAAAACTGTCTGACCACGCTCCCATCCTTTTAACCACTGGGAATCCCAGACCCGTTTGTAAACGGCCGTTCAAATTTGAACTGGGCTGGATATATCGAGAGGGATTTCATGATATGGTTAAAAGGGTTTGGGAATGACCGGTCGGGGGGAGTACGCCTATCTTGAGATGGAATAATAAAATGTGGTCCATGCGCAAACATCTCTCTGGTTGGGCTGCCCATACGGCTGGTATTCTTAAAAAAGAAAAGACTCGCTTATCAAATGTCATTGATGAGCTTGAGGCTGTTGCGGAGATTAGACCACTGTCTACACATGAGATTGAGCTTAAAAATCAATCCAATGAACAGATGGCGGGTCTTCTTCGCGAAGAGGAACTCAAATGGTATCAACGATCCAAAGCTCAATTCATCTTGGAAGGAGACTCAAATACGCGGTATTTCCATGGCTTAGCCAATGGGAGACACCGGAAAAAACGTATTCACTCTCTTATTCAAGAAGAAGGGTTGATTGAAGGCCATGAGCAACTCAAGTCTTACATTTCTAATTATTATAAGGGTCTGTTTGGTCCTCCGGAGGAAAGTACTTTCTCTCTTAACGAGGACTTAACGGATGATATACCCCAAGTTTCTTTGGAAGAAAACGGCTTGCTAACCGCACCTTATACTGAGGAAGAGGTTAAGAAGGCAGTTTTCCAAATCGAATGCAACAAAGCACTGGGTCCAGATGGGTTTCCAGCAGAGTTTTATCAAACCTTCTAGGGTACTATTAAATCGGACCTTCTAGATTTGTTCAGTGATTTACACATTGGACAACTAGAATTATTTCGTCTAAATTTTGGTGAAGTTATCTTGTTACCGAAAATTAATGAGGCAGAAATGATCCAACAATATAGACCCATTTGCCTATTAAATGTAAGTTTCAAGATTTTCACGAAAGTGGCCACCATTAGACTTAATACGGTTGCGGATCATGTTGTTTTACCATCGCAGACAGCCTTTATGCAAGGACGTAATATCCTTGATGGAGTGGCGGTTTTGCATGAGACGGTACATGAGATGCATTCTAAGAAATTAAATGGAGTTATTTTAAAACTTGATTTTGAAAAGGCATATGATAAAGTTAAATGGTCTTTCCTTCAACAGACACTCATGATGAAAGGCTTTTCGCCTGAGTGGCGAGCTCTAATTAATGATTTCGTGTATGGAGGTAGTGTTGCAATCCGGGTTAATGATGACACCGGACACTACTTTCAAACACGAAAAGGGTTACGCCAAGGGGATCCGCTATCTCCGATGTTGTTTAACATCGTAGCGGATATGTTGGCGGTACTCATAGAGAGAGCCAAGTCTGATGGTCAGATTGAAGGTGTGATTCCACATCTGGTTGATGGTGGCTTATCTATCCTTCAATACGCTGATGACACAATTCTTTTTATGGATCACGACCTTGAAAAAGCTCAAAATCTGAAATTAATTTTAGCAGCTTTTGAGCAATTATCAGGATTGAAAATTAACTTCCATAAAAGTGAATTGTTCTGCTTCGGTGACGCCCAAGACCATGTAGCTCTGTATACAGAGTTATTTGGTTGTGGGCAAGGCCAATTTCCGATTCGTTATTTGGGTATTCCGATTCACTATCGGAGACTAACAATTGCGGAATGGAAATTAGTGGAAGAAAGATTACAAAAACACCTCAGTAGTTGGAAAGGTAAATTGTTGTCCCTGGGTGGAAGATTGGTACTCATTAATTCAGTACTAACTAATATGATACTGTATATGTTATCATTCTTCATCCTACCGAAAGGAATTCTGCATAAACTCGATTATTATCGATCCAGATTCTTTTGGCAAGGGGACAACTAGAAAAAGAAATATCGATTGGTTAAATGGAGTATAGTTTGTAGTCCCAAAGACCAAGGAGGGCTTGGAGTTCACGACCTGGAGGTCAAGAATTCAGCTCTACTGGGTAAATGGCTTTTTAAGCTACTTACCGAGGATGGGATTTGGCAAACTATACTTCGGAGAAAGTACATCGGCTCGAAGACATAATCTCAAGTGGTTTGGAAACCTGGGGATTCACACTTCTGGGCTGGTATGGCGACAAAAAAATGTGTTTTTTCGACATGGGACTTTCTCTATTAAGAATGGAGCACAGATACGGTTCTGGGAGGATGCTTGGCTAGACAATGCACCTCTAAGTGAACAGTATCCCGCTTTGTATAGAATTGCACGTCGACAAGGTGATACCATTGCAACTGTAATGGCTACTTCACCTCCGAATGTGACATTCAGACGGGTTTTACTAGGACAAAGACTTGTGGCATGGAACAGTCTAATTCAGCGGCTTGGAGATATTCAGTTATCGCCAGAGCCAGATGAATTTCGATGGAACCTCCATGTAGATGGTGCTTTTTCTGTAAAATCTTTATACAATGCGATCCTGCTTTCTGACTTACCAGTTGATAATAATAAAAAAAATTGGAAGATGAAGATACCATTAAAAATAAAAAAATTGGATGGTACCTTGGTCGCGGGGTCATACTCACCAAAGACAATCTTGTTAAGCGGAATTGGCACGGAAGTACACGATGTGTCTTTTGTCATCATGATGAAACCATCAAACATTTATTCTTCCAGTGCCAGTTTGCGAGATCTATATGGTCGATCATCCAAGTAGCGTCTACCTTGTATCCGCCGACTAGTGTCGCTAATGTCTTTGGCAATTGGCTTCATGGTATTAACTCAAGGTTTAAAATGCTTCTTAGGATGGGGGCGCTAGCAGTTATCCGGGCGCTCCGGCTATGTAGAAATGACAAGATCTTTAATGACAAAAATTGCTCTTTGTTGCAGGTCATCTACGGATGCACAGGTATTCTCCGTTCGTGGTTACCTCTTCAGCGTGTGGAGAACCGAGACCTATTTACGGAGGTCCGTACACGGTTGGAGGATACGGCGAGGGATACTTTTTCCCTACATGGGTGGCAGCATAGTCTTCGGATAGTAGCTCCACCTACATCTTAGGCGTCATATGATTCATCGTTCCGATATGTATTTCGCCTTTTTGTTTTCGTAACTTTGGACTCGTGAGACAACAAACGGCTGTGTGCATCCTGGTTATGCAGAGGCTGGATGTAATTGATTCTTGAAGTAATAAAGCATCCTTTATCGAAAAAAAATGGAGTGGGCGGGTCGTGCAACAGCGGAAATGGCGGCCACATGCTCTTTCGCATAGAAATTGGTGTAACAAATCATGGACTAAGCCCTCATGGATCATAAATGATATCTTCTATGCAATCGTGTGCGATGATACTGCCATCGCACCCAGTTCTTTCAACTTCAACCGTGTGAGATATCCCAACTCATCACCTACCCCCGTGTGGTGAGGTTTGGGTAAACCATATGACAAGGGAAATTTTGATCATATGTGATTATTTGATCTGTACTAGTGGGGCGGGTGATTTGCATCTACATTTGTTTTCTGTTTATAGTTCTCTCTTGACGAGTCCCATGAAATGTTGTTGCCTAGCAAGGGGAAGCCGAGAATGTTGGGTTGGAAGATATTAGAGAGGTTAAGGTGACGGGTTCCACTCGAGATATATTTCATTGAGATGAACTATGGGAGGATACTGATGACAAAAGTTAATGAATTTTGTGCAGCAACACTGGTATATTCCTTTTTGAACCATCTACTATTGGTAAATTTGGTGCATCAACTAGTTTGGTACGACAATAATCAAACATGCATAGTAGTTTAAAACACAGAACCTCTAAACCTGCATTTTCCTGTTTTATAATATTAGTGTTTACTATATTGTTTACAAAATAAGATTAGAGAAAGTCGTTCCTATGTTGCCTTTACCTCGGATACTCAACTTTCTAAGAGAGAATATATTTGCTCTCAAGGAAAACCAAGTTGATCCGTAATTTAGTTCATAGAATTCCTTGTTTATAACTTAGAATTTATTTTTCTTAATATTTTGTGTAATTTTGGTTGTCCAACTTTTTTCTTAATTGGTTTTTTCACTATGTGAAGTAACTGTCTTTTAATTCCATTTTTTCTACTCAATTATCCATTATCATATTTTGTAGAGAAAAAACTTCTCTAGCTTTTGTCTTATACTAATGTAGATATACTTGTTAAAACGAGCACTTGTCCATTATCATATTCTAGCATTATATATCTGCCATGAGCTTATGAGCATAAGCCAACTAGATGATAGAGGTACTAAAATTTTAGGAACGCCATAATAGTACTAGGATACCGTAGCATATTATTATTATTATTATTATTATTATTATTATTTTATCTCTTGTAGTACATGCTTCAAGATGGGGATGAACAATAGATCTCTTGGTGCATATATACTTTTAGCCAGAAAATGATAACCAAAATTGATCAAATTCTCCAAACAAATCTACCAGGACGGATTTAACATATTTTTATTGATATTTCATCTAAGGTAAATATGGTGTTGCCACCCGGTGGCAATGCCCCCCTTCTGACTGTCGTCCGATCTATCATAAAGATTCGGTCAGAATGCAGATTAGCTATCACCTTCCATGCTCTAAGTACCTACACTACCTGCAAAACCACCTGCCTAGTCTGCCGCCTACAACAGTGTCAATGCCTGCCAGACGCAGAAAAGTTCAGATTGATAGGTTTTCTTTGTGAGGACCGCTTAATTAGTCAAAGTCTCGTACCTAACAATTCGCATGCCAGTGAACAAGGGACACCTCCGTTTGGGGAACAACACGCGTGACTATATGTATAGGGATGTGCACGCAACCACAGCATGTGTGCTTCTCTCACAATTTACATCTCACCACATCAGATACCACACGCGACCACAAATTGGAGGAATGAGATTACCCTGGCATCCATGTTGTTTCAGTTAATCACCTACCGTAACCAGCTAGAGGAACCAGGTGAACTAGAGCTACAAGTTAGCTTTTGTGACCAGTAGACCGCTCCATCATCATTTTTAAGGAGGTGTACTAACGGTAGATTTTTTCGTATTTTTTCGGGTTTGTAAGATGTTCAGCCGATGTGTATGTCAAAAATAAGTGTGTGAATATTCATGTTTTTTCCACGCAACAGAGCCGGCTAGATCGGCAGAGAGCATAACACGCAGCGACAAGAGAGAGTGTAGTCTTAGTAGCAGGCCACATGCATGGATCAATTTGGCCGAGTGGTGTTCGTGCTAGTGCCAGTGGAAAATGTGTTGCATGCATGCAGCTTAGCTAGTGGAGCGTGCGTTATGAAAGGAGCTAAACTAACATGGATGCCAGGGCTAAACTAAGAGAATTAGGAAGAGAAGAGAGAGAATGTGAGGCCTGCTCTAGTATGACTCAGGATGCATATGCATGGTCCAACATTAAATTTGAAATGCATGCACGGCGTTGATAAGCTCAGCAGGGCGCCATGCATACATAGCTCAGCAGCACGCCATGAATGCCTCTATTTTGTGGACAATGAGCATTATAGCCTGGCCTGACAAAGTGGTCAGCGGAGCCGGATTTTTCGCTGCACCTCTCTCTTGTTTTCCTGCCATATCATCGTATAATTAGGAACTAATCTAGTTTTGAACACGATCTATTGATGTTTAGCCGCATTGTGATGGACAACCAGCAACGTAGACCAAATCTCGAGCATACCATCGGATGGCAGCCAGATGGGGGGCATTGCCACCGGGTGGCTATAAATCCACACTATCTAAATACTGCTTATGTAACTTTTCCTTATATGTTTGTTTACACTAATTGTCTTATACTTTTGCAGTTCTACTCACTAAAATGAATGCTTCCATTCTTATATTTTTAGGAATTAACTGGAATTATGATGCACATTTTTTGTTTGATTGCTTGATATTTTGAGGTAAGACATAAGACATGGCTTCAAATTCAGTGGATGAAACCGACATAAATGTAAGATGGCACCTAACTAAAAGTTAGTAGTGTGTAGTATGCATGTGGGAACATATTACTCCCTCATATAATTTTTTGTTAAAGTCAAACTTTTAAAATTTTGACCAACTCTATAAGAAATATATCAACATCTATAATATCAAATGGCTGATATGAAAATATATTTCACCAGTGGCAAAGCAAGGACTCCAACCTTGTGTAGTCAAATAAATATATTTGCATGAAATTTTCAGTATTCTTTATATAATTTCTTCTTGTATAGATGAAAAACTATGTAGTCAAGTGACTATAGAGCTTGTGTGTGGCTCTTCCACTGTATTTCACGATGGTTCTCAATATATTAGGATTATAACTGACAATTTTTATATAGTTGCTCAAACTTTTTTTTGACTTTGAAAAAAAACTATATGCAACCTATTTTGTGATGGAGGGAGTATGGTTAGAACGTTAGCTTCTTATATTTTTTATATAGTTGCTCAAAAAAATTGACTTTGAAAATAAAACTATATGCAACCTATTTTGTGATGGAGGGAGTATGGTTAGAACGTTACCTTCTTATATTTTTTATCTATATGTGGCAAATATTTTATAAGAATAGATAATAAAATCGTCTTTTGTTTTAAATATTGTCTCTCCACACAAACCAACACACAAGGATCATTAAGTATTCTTAGTCATCTAACAGTTAGATTCACATAAAATTCTTGGCCATCCAGATAAGATACAGTGTATTGTGCTGAACCGTATATTTTTATTCAATAATGTGTGTATTATCATCAACTAGCAGCTATTTTGGCCCAAGATCCATGGAATATGCTTCCTATAACCGGGTTGACCTCTTATTTATTTTTGATCATATCAACAAAGCGTGTGTTTGGCCATTAGCTGATTTTAAAGGTGTTGACCTAGAGCAACATGAAAAATGTATATTGCAAATTAAGGTGTTGACCAAGAGCAACATGACAGGATGTATATTGCTATATTCTCTCCAAAAACGAGCTAGTGCTTGCAATGGGGATGATTGTGCCGATGCCCGATGGAACCGATCAACCATGTCATCGATGGCATCGACGATCCACCGTCCTCCCAAGCAACTCATCAGCGGCGGCGTCCTAAATTTCTGAACATGGCGACGGTGCCCCTAATGAAGAAGGTACATACCAAACATCACCTTCTTTGCGCATCTAATTAGCCGCACGTTCGTTTGGCTAAGCAAGAACTACTACATAAGTATTTGTCGACCAGACGATGGCAGAGTTTCTGGGGACGTTCATTCTGATGTTCACGCAAGTATGCGCCATCATCATGGACGAGCAGCACGACGGTGTCGTGGGCCTCATGGGCATCGCCGTTGCCGTCGGTCTCGCGGTCATGGTGCTCATCTTCTCCCTCATCCACGTCTCCGGGTGCCACATGAACCCTTCGGTGAGCATTGCCATGGCGGTCTTCGGCCACCTCCCGCTGGCCCACCTCGTCCCTTACATCGCCGCGCAGGTGCTGGGCTCCACCGCCGCCTCGTTCGTCGGCCACGCGATCTACCACCCCATGAGTGGCGGGATCGCCACCGTCCCGAGCGTCGGCACGGTGGAGGCGTTCGCCGTCGAGTTCATCATCACGTTCGTCCTTCTGTTCGTCATCGTTGCGGTTGCCACGGACCCTCATGCAGTAATATAATCTTCATCTCCTTCTATCTCTTTACATAACGGCTTAATTTGATCGTCTTCCGCAAATGATCTCGATTGTCTTACAAAAATGCTTATATAGGTGAAAGAACTGATCGCAGTTGCAGTTGGCGGGACAATAGTGATGAATATTCTCATCGCAGGGTATGTTAGAATCTGTGCGTGGTTCATTTCTGTTTTGTTCCAAGCTGAGAAAGCTTGTTATTTATGTTGGCGGAAAAATAAATTGAGCAGGCCAGCGACAGGAGCATCTATGAATCCAGCGCGAACGATTGGGCCGGCAATTGTTACGGGGAGATACAGCAAGATTTGGGTCTACCTGCTGGCTACACCACTGGGTGCTATTGCTGGTGCTGGAGCTTATGTTGCCATTAAGTTGTAGTTACAAACTACACCACTGGGTACCTCCGTACTCAATTAATTGACGCACACTCCTGCTAATGAGATGCATGCAGAAGCCTCCCTCAGCCGTCGATTAAATCCGACCGGAGGGAGTATTTTTTTTAGAAAAATTTGTAGTTACAAACTAGCATAAAGAGAGGGTCGATCGTCAAAGTAAATAGCTCTTTTTCCGGGAGCATTTTGTTTCTGGGAGCCTGCTAATGACTACCACATAAATGCCTTTTTGAACTGTAGGATTATTGTGCAAATCAGTTTATCCTATATGAAAGCCCTATGGATCATGGTAGTGACTAGTGAGGCTACTAAAGTAGAATGGAATCAATTCATATACAACGTACTCCATAGAAACCACAATCTTAAAATGAGGTCAAATTCATTTATTAGTTTTTGGAATTGCTAATCCCAAGGCACCTATTGTTTAAGAAAGACTTTTTAACCATTGGATTTGCCTCGTGATTCATGCTGATATGATAGTTGTAAATGTGTTGCAACTGAAATTTTTCAAGTTGTAAATGGGTTTGCAATTGAGATTTTCGTAGTTACGCCTAGGTTGTAATTGAGTAAAAAAAATATTGAGACCGTTGAATTTCCTTCGAGATTTGTGTTGGTGTATGAGTCGCACATTTGTCACAACTATGTTATAACTAAGACTTAGATGACGGCACTTGACTTGATTTAGTTAAATCTAAGTCGATTGAGATCTAGAAGTGCACATTTAATTTTTTGCTTTGAAAACTCCAATAAAATATCTCTCTATATTATGCCCTCTGAATCCTCTAAATATTTTTTGCTTATTGCATGTCCACCATCCAAAAGCTCCTCTTAAAATTCACATATTTTTAAAATGATATAGGATATCACAATAGGTCACATCTCAATCTTAGTTTTTTCTTTAAAATTCCCACACCCCAAAGAGGCCATAAATAGTTTCCAGTAATTCTTCTACGTCTTTCTTTCAAAAAAAATTCCATGTGTCATTCTATCTATTCACATTCTCACTTTCCATTTCATCTTTAATCACCTTTTATGTATTGTCTTTCATTTGATTTTCCACTTCTGTTTCATTTTCATTATTTTTCCTTTTTTTCCTTTTTATAACTTCACTAATATACCGGTGTTAAGTTATCATAACAACAAGCTCAAATCCTATATAGTTTTTCATGTATTTAAACTATATATAATAAATAAATGATGTATTCCTTTTTGGGAAAAATAAATAAAATTTGTTCATTGATGTATGCAACGTTAAAATGATTTTTTTATGATTTCGAGAAAAAAATACATGTAACACAAGCGAGTTTATTACCTTCTCCATGGAATATAATTTCTCTTGAATGAGACATTTAAACATTTTTCTTACATACATGAACATATTTTCATGGAGGGTGCAACATAATTTTTTAAAAAAACCATCCGAAACCTAGGAAGTTGCAATGGAATTTAGTTTGCATGCATGGACTTGCTATTTTACATGTATGAACATATTTCAGGCACGTGGAACATATTTTGAAACAATCTTTTTTGTCAGACGTATTTTTTTAATTCTTGAAAGGTTACCTAATAGAAGCACAAAGTTTTATTTGACACACATGACACATATTTGATAAGGATGAACATCTTTCACCGAGAGTGGAACCTATACCAAATTTCCCCTACAAAATATATTTATCAGATATAAGATTTTTGTAGAAGTTGTATGAATATTTTATTTCACATCCATAAATATGTTTATCATTTGGTTTCTTAAAAATAGACACAGTAGGGCATTCAATGTTCTTTACTATTCAATTGAGCAAACATTCAAAAAAAATTGGATGACAACGGAAACACATTAGAGTACAACAAGGAAAGCACAAAAACAATAAATCGCATGAAAAATGAGAAAAATATATATATGAGTTCACACACATCTTTTAGCACCAAGCCACTTCTTAAGAATAGAGCATACCACAATGGTTGCTAACTTCCGACGCGCCACAGACCACATGTGTGATATAAATACTTGGCAAATGTTAGCTCCTTGGTCATATGGAGCAAGCGTTAGGATGAGTTGGAATAGACTGGTAAAAAGTAAGGCATGGCAAGGGAGGAGAAAGGGGAGATGACTAAACTCAGAGGAACCACTGAGTTTCATCCAACAAACTAGAAAAGAAATAAAGTGTGAGATGTATGAGAATCAAAATGTGCCTAGATGGTTAGAAGTATGGTTGTAACCCTAATACACCAAAGATCAAACCGCGGATTTAAGCCCTACTTGCCTCATTAAGGTGGAATTTAATTTCAGTGGGAGGCGGCTTTTATGTTTTCAGACAAAAAGTGAGAAGCTAAGTGTAATAAGAATAATGGTTGGTGTCACAGTTCCTTGATCATTAGAATCTGGAATTCAACTCAAAAACTAATAAACCTTCTAAAAGGAACAGGGAATGCATTATTGTTGATAGCTCGTCTCTTGATTTTTCTTTTTTAAGGATACGTCATGGATAGACGTATCTGGGTCAAGAAGAAGCGGCCAGAAGGCCGAAATACAACACGCTCGGGGCACAGACGCCCACGGAGCGCAAACCCCCGCTACCCCCAGGGGGGGCAGCACGCACACCTAAACGGATTACTCGCGGCATCTCCACTTATCCACTGGCGCAAGGGAACCCCTGAAGATCCCAGCTAATCTCCAGAGCTCCGCCTCGTCAGAAATCCTAGCTAGCACCGTAGATTTGGAGGGTGCCACTCTGTCGAAAACAACGTCATTCCGGTGCCGCCAGAGGCACCAGCAGATGAGGGTCAGACCTGTCCAAAGGTCTCGATCCCCTCCAGGCCCTCCACGCTTGCCCTGCAGCCAATCAACAAAGACTGTGTCCATCTGTGGCAGCCAATGCAGCTCTTGATTTTTCTGACAACTCGTATCCTTGATGGCTTGATCATTTGTGTAGGACGGGAGCCAAACTGCCAACATTATGTGCACCGCCAACTCGTCGGTCGTTCGGTGCAAAATAGCAATACATTTTTATGAGGCAATGAGACTGGTCCCTCCGCTTTAATATCCGTGCCCGATGATTTGAGTTGAATTGCGCAAAGGCTGTGGCAAGTGGGGGCGAGATATTCCATTCATGGCCACGATACTTTTTTTCCTTTTCTGTGGAGTGATAGCGTTCTCTCGAGCAGCAAATCTTTTACAACTAGGATCCATGGCTCACATCGTAGGTTCAGGATATCGTATCTATATATATGAATATATCTGTAGGCTGAAAAATGGGTTGAGAGCTCGACGTGCAGTTCCATTTCAACCCAATCTCGGTTGATGTGATTCTTGATTGTATCTAGCATTCTAGCTATCACAGCCCCTCAAAAGCGAGTGTGACGGAAGAGCAAAAATACAAACGAGTGGAGAAAAGGGAATAAAATGGAAAAAAGAAGAATTTTTGTATCTAGCAGTATAGCTTATCTTAGACTCTTAGTATGTTCTATATATAAAACTTGCAACTTATAATGATCACTACGAACTCATTTCAGGCTGGCAAACAAAACAGGAAAATTGCTTATCTTGTCTACTCTCATACATCACAATGTACACTACTCACTAGTTCTGTATCGGATTGGACTTGGTGCCCGGCGTCTGCTTCTTCAGGTTCATGCTCGCAGCCACCTGGACTCCATGCTTGCTGCTTCCTTCTGCTGCCGCTGCTGCATGGAACACTTGTGCATCCTTTGATCTTGTGAGCACATTAGTCTGCAAGAGCTTCCTTGGCGCAAACCTCTCATCAGAAGAAGGTTGCAGTGTTGCTTGCATGCTTAGATGGCAATGCAGGAGCAGCAAGGCAGAGAGAAGGCAAGCACAGCTGCTGGCACCTCTCATGGCTGCGCTTTGGTACTGATTAGCTGATGAACTGGGGATGGGCTACTCGTGTACAATCATATATATAACACTCCCTCTGACCTGAATTAATTGGCCAGCCACATACAATGCCTGGTACTATAAGCTAGTGTACCGTCAATTAGTTTAGGCCCGAGAAAATACTACTCCCTCTATCAGTGATAGATGTTTGGGATTTTTGTTTAAATTTAAACAAAACTGAACTAGAATCTGACACTTGTTATAGATGGGAGGAAGGGAGTGGTATAAACTTCCACGTGATGCTGAGTGCAGTCGGTGCGAGATCTCGGATCTTGACTCAGGAGTTCAGGGCGTTGATTGTTGGATGCCATGTGACGTGCGAGTTATCAATTATATACAGTAGTAAGTAGAATAGTGTTACTCTATTAGTCTTAATTTATCTGTTTGGTTAAAATACACGACGAACGAACGAACTGCAAGATCCCTTTACGAGGCAACAGGTGGCTCCAAAGCCATCGATTAGCTAGCTGGGTGCGTTTGATCGATTAGCTTAAACTAAAGTTTGCGGATGAAAGGACAAAGATGATGGGGAGACGGCCCGCCGGCCATGCCGCACCCGCACCACACGACGCACTCGGCGCTGCCGTAAAGGCACTTTGGAGTTTGGACTGAGACCGGCTTCGCCAGCAACGCCTCGCCGTCCACCGATACATAGCACCTAGACGGACCTCGCCTGAAAAACGAGCCGGCACCGTCGCCTAGCAGCGCCACGTCTCCAGCCTGACAAAATTGGGCAGGGAGCTGGTTTGGCGTATTCGCCCGCTCTACGTTTCTCCGTGTAGGTCAGGTGTCGCGCTGTGGCGGCAGGAGAGGCAAGATCCCACTCCAGGATCCAAAATCGGCCCACCCTTCCTCACCATCTCCTCGCCACCACAACCAGCCAGGGGAGAAGAAGAAAGGAACCTTGCTGAAGGTGAAATCCGCTCTCCCTCGCCACTATGGCCGGTCGAGAGCTCGTCCATCTTGCAGCCAAATCCAAGAAGAGAAGATTTTGAGGTCGCCGATTTATTCTTGGAGGCGGTGTTGCCGCTTCCCCCGCCAAGCTTCGACCATGGAAGCATCAGCACGAGCAAAAACCCTAGAGACGCCATGGATCCGGCGACCGGGATCTAGAGCTCTGCCTCAACTACCTCAACTACAGGGCAACACGCCTAAACGCCGGCAGAGGCCGGAACCACCAAGAAAACCTACAAATCTAGGCCCTACACTACTCCGGCGCCCAACCTAAACCAACTCCAGCCAGCTAATCCGGCGGAGCGGCTGTCGGCGGCCCGGTCAAGGTGGAGAGACTCTCAAGGTTACTGTAGCGGGGTTGGAGCAGGAGCGGGGGAAAAGTTACAGATCTCTAACTCGGTTTCTTCACATTCATATGATTAAGCTTATTTTGGTTCGATGGAGACGGATAGCTGGTATGCAAGGTGGCTCTTGTATGCCATGATAGAGGTTTTCTATCCGTCTACAAGTGTAGGGTATGCAAGGTGGCTCTTCACACACGTTTCTACAAGTTTAGGGTTTTGGTTCGCCCGACCTTCTACAAGTTTAGGGTTTTGCATTTTCCATCAATTGTGTTGGGCAGAAACGTGTTCCAGTGATCTGATTCCACAAGACAGAATGTGGCGAACAGATTCGAGTCGTTTTAACGAACAGGTGTGCTGGTCCTCCTTCCTTGCGTCTGGGCGTCCGATCCTTTACCTCCCGTCTCAAACTCTCTCGCGTGTGCTACTAGCAAACCGGACTCTGGCTTTTACCGTTCAGAAACCGGCCTAATACGGAGTACTGCTCGATAACTGGAAGACAAATGCAGCCGATCGCCGTCGAGGTGCTGCCGCATTAGCACGGCGCCCACTATTCGCATATGGAAATTCCGATTGCTTTGTGCTCCAAGTCAATGTCGTTTTCTGCTTTCCTTCACCAAGGTGCAGAATGATTGAAACCTCCTTGTCTGCCAACTACAATATCACACCCAAACTCCTCATGAGAAATTTATCAAAACGCTATACGCAAGGGACTGGATTTAACAGGACGAATCAATTCTGCCCGGTCTGGAACCCCCGGTCAATTCAAACCAAGAAAAATACTAGCAGGCATACATTTCTCAATTGCTGCAACTTGTTTGCACGCATATAGCATGTATCAAACAGCAGCGTAAAAAATGGAGCACCAACATATACCACAAATAATATTTCGAAAATTTGGATCAACAATGACAGAGCCGAAAAGTAAAACAATTGGAACTATTAATGATAATTTCGAATTTTGGAACAAGGCGCGCCTGTATGTTCAGAGAGTTCACAAGTTCTAGCATTCTGAAATAAGAACAAGAACGACAACCACAATGTGGAATGCCGATGTGCACGTACCTGAAGGCTGTCAAGATCGACTTCTTTTGAGCAGTATATACAAATCAATTTAAACCAAGAAAAATAGCATGCATACGTTTCTGACTTGCTGCAACTTTTATTTGTCTGGAGTAGCTTGTATCAAATACTAGCAGATTAAAACGGGACGAACAACATAGACCACCACAAACAGAACCAAAACAGCAATCTGAAATATTGATAACATTTGAATTCAGAACAAGGCCAGCAGAATGGTGCACTTACATGCTCAGAGTTCAGTAACAATGCACAGCAACTTCTTGCATTCTAAAACTTAAAACCCAACCACAACTGGAGGTTGAGGCTTTAGTTCCCAAAACATGGAACGCCCAACGTGCATACTGCATACCAGGGAAGGCTGGGAAGCTGTAAAGAACAACTTATGTGGGAATCAATCCGTCAGCAGAGCACATAAAAGATATCCCCTAGGAAATAAATTTACATATGAGTCAACATTATACAGTAGTCTGTAGACACTTCAGGTCCACAGGAAATCCTTTTCAAGTACCCTAAACTTGAAGTTAAGCATGAAAACATAACTTCCAAAAAATTGTCGCCACCACACAGATACAACCTTTCAGCTGACGAGGGCCGAAGAAATATTGAACTGGAAGTCACAATGGTATGCTGGAATATAATTTCACCAACCATCGTGACACTTTGTTGTGGCTGGCTTAGGTGTTATTATATCCTTACAGCTAATAATGTTAGTTAGAGACAGAAGTTGCGTATATACATACAAGCAAAATGTAAGTAGCATTGCAGATGCCAGATGAGTCAATAACCAAGCGAGAAAGATGAAATCTTTATTCTAAGAAGATCGACTAAGCATGTCAGGTCATCACACCAGGACACCAGAAACCAACAGAACAAAAAGTTTCAAGCCTCACCAATTATTACCAACTCATCATCATCTACAGGTTTCCTGGCACAACATATGAAGTCCAAGAAGCAGCAAACGAGGCTTGGGCGACAACGCAGATCATTACTCACTCCTATACCCAGAAGATCACTTGGTGGTTTCCCCCTCCCTCGCCTCGCTAACATTAGCAGCAATGACATCGCCCTCGGCTACCAACCTCTCCTTGATTTCAGAAGCAGAACCCGCGGGCTTATCGGACTTCTGCGCGCCGGTGAGCCTGGCGAGCAGCACGAAGGACATGCCGCCGAGCACGTTGTTCATGCAGCGGAGGGCGACGACGGAGACCTTGAAGACGGGGGCGGGCGCGACGGTGCCGAGCAGGTACTCGACCCCGTTGAGGGTCTGGTAGCGCAGGTTGCTGCTGACGCCCATGTGGAGCGCCCAGGTGGCGGCGTTGAGCAGCGTGGGCGGCGCCTTGTTGGGCGTCTCGAAGGCCGGGTCCATCTTCTTGCGCGCGGCGATGAGGCCGTTGGAGATGGCCGTGCCCATGAGCCCCGCCGCGAAGCCGACGGCGGCGAACGTGGTGCCCTTGGAGAGGAGGGTCGCCACGCGGGAGCCCAGGGAGTAGGCGCCCGGCTCGAACATGTGGCTCGGGAGGGATGAGGCGGCGGCGGAGAGGGCGGCGGTGGGGGCGAGCATGTACATGAGCACGAAGTTGAGGATGGATCCGACGACGAGCGTGGAGAAGACGAAGTCGAGCTCGTTGAGGCCGAAGTTGGGGCGGGACGCCATGTCGCCGAGCACGCAGGCGGTGACGCCCACCAGCTCCTCCATCAGCACCTTGAACGGGAACTGCGGGTCCGCGGCGACGCGGGCCGCCCAGCCGGCGAGGAAGATGCCGAGGATGCCGCCGCGGCCGCCGCCGGAGTCCGCGGCGTCGTCGCCAGATCCGCCGCCGCCGCCGGAGTAGGAGCGGGGTGGAGGGGGGAGCTTGCCGCCTGGGCCGGAGGGGCAGGGGGATTGGAGGGTGAGGAGTGAGGAGGAGGCGGGTGGGAGCGGGGAGAAGGCGAGGTTGGCGGTGGGCGCGGCGCGGGGCGGGGCGAGGCGGGCGGAGGAGTCCAGGTGGGTGGACGGGAGGAACCTGGCGGCGGCGAAGGCCGTGGAGGCGGCCATGGAGATCGGGCGGGGGGTGGCGTCGGCCGCGCGGGTGGAAAGGAGGACTGCGGCGGCGGCGGGGCGGCGGCGCGGCGAGGGGCGAGATGCGGAAGGGTTTTGTGGGTTGGTGCGATGTGGGTGCGGTGGTTCGGTGGGGAGCGGCGCAATATGTATATGTATACGTGTGCCGCGACAGCGCGACACCTGACCTACTACTGCCGCAGCGAGGCCGTTTGTGCGGAAAAGAGTTGATCGGGGTTGGCGTGTCGTGTCGTGCTGGCGCACAGTGCGGACTTGGAATTGTAGTGCCCGCGGCTTGCCGCTGCCTATCACCATTTCTCGGAAGGGCAGTGCTAGAAATCCTCCGGAGGCTCCAAACTTTCCAGCCTCCTGCTTGCATGCGTGACACGTGTCCACTTTCACCTGAAATTTAGATTTTGCTTCGTCGCAGCAAAAAACCTCCCGCTTTTGCTTCATTGAAGCAAAAAACGGTTCGACTAAAGAGACTAAAAAGTAAGAGTGTTGCGACTCACTCAGATATTGTTTCTTCGCAGGAAAAACAGTCCCACTTTTGCTTCATTGAAGCAAAAAACGGTTCATGTAAATACAAAAAAGAAAAAGACATGTCGGACGTGAGCGAGCCGGAGACTCGCCGAGAGATTCATCTGAAACCTCGTCGGTAGGGAATGCCGCGACCGACAACGGTGGTGCTGCAAGCCGAGAACGGTGGTGCTACAAGCCCGTGCGACAAGCACTACCATCCGGTGGAGGCGGTGCTTCAAGGAGTGGGCATCGATGCTACGATTGTACAATATTGTTGCTTCAATTGTTTCCCTATTCTCGTGACTTTAGTAGAAAAGTTTTGCTACAAGGTCTCCGGCGATGTTCTCCGACGAGGTCGTGTTTTTAGTACAAATGCCGCAATGCTATAATAGTATTGCTACAATTGTTCTGTCATAATGCTACTTTAGTACAAATATTTTGCTACGAGGTCTCCCGAGCAACGGTGCTCCGGCGAGTTCTCCAGTGAAGTACGGTGCTCCGGCGAGGTCTCCAGTGAAGTACAGTGCTCGGCGAGGTCTCCGGTGAAGTACGGTGCTCCGGCGAAGTCTCCGGCGAGGTCCACAACTGTAATGGTATTTGTGTTTTTTGTTTTATGTTGAACCGTTTTTTGCTTCAATGAAGCAAAAGCGGGACTTTTTTTGCTTCAATGAAGCAAAAGTGGGATTTAAAGCAAACCGCAGACGTAACCCGATCTAACGACTCAGAATGATTAGATCCAACGGTGGGAAATCCGGAGGCTGGGAGGTTTGTATCCTCCGGAGGATATAGAGCATTTTCCTTCTCGGAATGTTGATTTGTTTCCTTGCTGCGGGAGTTCGTTGGAGCTTCATTTCCTCATGGTGATCGTCGTTGGTGAACGGGGATATTTCATTTTACAAGTAAACGGCTTTTTCTGCTTCTTTCCAACAAGGCCACTTCGTATTTTGAGCCTAGCTTACACCGGTAGTTTGATCAACAACTGCAATCCATATACCCTCTCCATTCCAATGAATAAGGCGTCCTTCTTTCTACGTGTTTTCTTACTAAGAATTACAAAATATAAAAATATTGTTGATATAAAATAAGCATTATTACAAAGTGTTTTTTAATACGAAGCCAACGGTACTAATCACATACAATATAATCAAGTTTTGGTTGCTCAATTTTTTTTAGTCAAAGTTCATTTTGAAATGCGCTTGCGTCTTATTCACCGAAACAGAGATAAGTAGTATCTATCATTTAACACTTCTTTTAAACAGTAATCCAATGATACGTGAATCCACTTTGTTTGTTGTTTCCTCCCACTGAATTTGTTGGACCTTAATTTCCCTCGGGTGATCGTCGATAATGTAGGAGGAAAAACACACTTCTACTCCATATATGTAATGAAAGTTGCAAGTAAAACCTACTCTCTCTAGTCTGAATTACATGTCACGGATTCATCTGGATTTGCATGTACCTGTATAATACTACTGAAACGCATCTATATACATGCATATCTAGGAAAATCTGCGAAAAGTATTTCCAGGCGAAGGAAGTACTACTTTAGTGTTTTTTCTTTCTTCTTCAAACAAGGCCAAGTTTCGTGATTCACCTTCGTGACGAGGTTGAAGACTCAATAATTTGGAAGCTCATGGCTAGCGGCGAATACACAACGGTTTTGGCCTATAATGCTTAGTTTTTCGAAGGCACATGCATGTGCATGAATCAAACGGTTTCAAAGTTTTCGGTTCCGACTAAAATAAAACTGAAAAGGAGGTTGGACTAATTATGGTATTTTCCCATTTACAGGGCAACCCGCAATTTTTTTACCCAATGTCTTTATACTAAGAGGCTTTCCGGGGTGATCAATCGTTTGGGCTCCCCTCCATTCGAATTCCACCCCATCAATGGATTTCCAACAACTTGAGGACAAAGCGTCGATAGGCTCCCCGCTTGGAATGGAGCATGTTACAACGGCCGGAAGAAGCGTGTCAGTCAAGGCGGTTCTTGTTTCCCAAGCCATATACTACCTAACTCCGCCCAAGATACCGTCGGGCACACTCAAGTTAATTAACAAGATTGAGCGGGCTTTCCTTTGGTCCGCCAAGGACAACACCACCGGGGCAAAATGCAAGGTCAATTGGGAGACGATGTGCCGTCCCAAGAAGTTTGGGGGGCTTTACTTGGAAAAATTCGCTACGGCACTTAGCCTCCATTGGCCATGGCTTCAATGGAAGGACCCTAATAAAATTTGGGTGGGATCCGGGAATGTTTGTAACGATGATGACATGGATATTTTCTACGCCGCCACTACAATCACCCTTGGGAATGGAGGGAAGACCCCATTTTGGAATGCACCTTGGCTTGGAGGAATGAAGTCTATTGATATTGCGCCCCTTATCTCCGCTTCCTCAAAAAGAAAAGGTTTGAATGTGGCACAAGCTTTGCATGATGAGATGCTTGGGTGGGAAAGATCAACTTGGGGCGCGACTTTTCATTGGAGCACCTCACCCAATTTGTAGACCTTTGGGCGTTGCTTGACAACGTCGATCTTGATGACAATGTGGAGGGTGATATAGTGTGGAGACTCACACCTACTGGTCAATACTCGGCTAAGTCGGCATACGAGGTCCAGTTCTTGGGGTCAACATCTAGCAGCATGTACAAAACGGTTTGGAAGGCTTGGGCTCCCTCCAAGGTAAAGTTTTTTGCTTGGCTTGCCAACCAAAATAGAATATGGACGGTGGATCGGTTGGAGAAGCGAGGGTGGCCGAATTGTGGCGTATGCCCTCTTTGCAAGCAATGTGTGGAATATGTTGATCATTTATTTGTCCATTGCCGCTTCACCACTCGGCTTTGGAGGCTAACTAAGGAATGGATTGGCATTCCGAAGATCAACAGTAATCAATGGGCGGACCTCAATACTTCGGAATGCTAGAAGATGATGTCGGCAGGGTCTACTCCCATTCGCAAGGCGATGGCATCGCTTACCTTGCTTATCGTTTGGGAAGTTTGAAATGAGTGAAATGCTAGGGTCTTCCACAACAACCATGCACCTGTGTACATAGTCTTCGATAAGATCAAGAAGGAGTCGTGTTTATGGATCATAGCGGGTGCTAAACATTTTGGTGAAATGATGCCGGGAGAGTAATGCATGTGTTGTAATAAAGCACTTTTACGGTCTTGTAAAAACTCTCTTAATCAATAGACTGTAGCAAAGCTTTTGCCCCCGTTTAAAGAAAAGACTTGTGTATCAGAATGTTTAACAGAGCCATTTCAAACCTCATGTCAATGGCCTCCCTCACCGTGCTTATTTGTTGGACACTTTGGTATGAGAAGCACGAGGGGAAGCGACACAGAGTTGGTTCACCGCGGTGCAAAACAATTGAGTGTAGTAATATAGGGAGTAGTCCTCATGTTCAATATATTTTTCTTTCTTGTCAAAACTCTCCTTAATTAGTGAAAATCTTTTGTCTCCATTTCAAAATAAAAAACATCGGTAAACTCGTTTACAGACAGATAAACAAACAAGTACTAACAATACCCTTCTTACAAAGTAACAGATATAACCCAAATTACTGAAATCCAAATCATCTGCTTCAAGTCAAATCTAATAATTTAAAGGGAGAAACATAGTGGCGGCAAACAAACTCCTGAACACATCAGCCTCACAGTAATGGAACAATTGCCCTTTTTGCAACCTGATCAGCACTGATCATGTTGAGAACCGGGAAGTGAATTGTGGCAGACGAGTTAATCCTCCTGGTTTCTTTAGCACTGTATTTTTCTCTTCCTTGTTAGACGGATACTTTAACGGCTGGTTGAGATCATAGCTGTGCCGACACAGTTTGCAGTTCAGCCTATGGTACAGGAACACATCCTTCAGATTTACAGCCACCTCCATCACACGTCTGACATACCTAACCATGCAGTCAGACTGAAATCCAAAGATGACGAGCGTGGCAAGGCTATGGTGCTGAAAATCAGATGCAGGTGATTTCCACTCAACACCCTTTTTCTCACTATAAGAGAGTGCCCTCCTTTCCTCTTCATCAGTTCACATTATACACAGATGATCCCATACCTGCATGCCACAGGACGGCAAAGGTAAGCAAAAAACAGGTAATTGATTTTGCAGCAAGAAAAGTACCAAAATGGAAGGAGGAGACCTCAAGATAAGATCGTAAGAACATACCGTCAGGTATAGCTCCTTCAGGTTGGGTGCAGCTCCAAGAATGAACAATGTCCACGTGAGGTCACACCCTTCAGGAATTTTATCTAGATGCACTAACTTTAGTCGACGGAACACAGATGCCAGCCTTTTCGTCACACTTTCTGGTTAAACCCAAATCTGCACGCAACACATGAACACATGATGAGATGGCAAGAAAATAAGCGAAACAACAACAGCTAGTAAAAAGGTTTGTCAAGAGGTACCTTTTCACATTCAAATCCCAACCACAGGTATCATGGAGAGGCACCGCCCAAAAACTTACTTAACTCAACCAACTTGTGCCAACTAAGACCACGATTGATGATGCTAACAGTCTCAAGCAATGGGACATGACCCAGAAGCAATGGATCTTGAGACTTCCAACACCAAAAGATCATCCATGTGAGTTTTGGGAGCGAGTTGAGCTTGACTTTTTCGAAACGACAATTAACAATAAGCAGCTCACTGAGTTGACTGTGTTCAACTTGCACAATGGCCTCTCTCGCAGAACAACAATGGGATAAGCTTAGATGTTTTAATCTCTTGCATGTGTTGAGGATGTTAGGGATGTCGAATTCACCAAAACTCAAATTCTCCACGCAGAGGCGTGTGACGCCACCAAATGCAATTGGACAAGCATCAAAGAACAACATAAATATTCTCCCGTAGTCGATCATACTATCCAGATTGCAGCGAGTTGGATCCTTCTCTGCAAGAACTGTGAATTCAATCGGTAAAGATAGCGTGCGGACCTTATGGCGCCCTGACTCAATCCCAATCGTCGCCTACAGCTGGAGATTCGCGCGCAGCCTTTTTGTAAGAAAGACCCTGCACTTTTCGAAATTAGGACACAGTCCCCCGCAGCCATATGTATAAGTTCCCAAAAATCGGGTAGAAACCCTAAATCCCCACCGATTCAACCCCCTGTGGCTCCGCCGCCGCCCTCCTTTGCGCCGGCCGCCACCGACCGCCCGCCGCCACCGACCAGCGTCGCCCTCCGCTGCGAGTTCCGGCGGGGAGGAGCAGGCCTTCTTCTACGCGTGGACCGTCTACGCGCGGGAGAGAGCCGCCTCCTCGTCGCCGGCGGCACGACGCCGCTGCGGGCCTCCCCGCGCCCTTCTCCGGATGGAGAAGGCCGCCGCTGTGGCCAGACGCGACGAGCCCCACTGGATCTCTCCGGCGAGATCCACAGAGATCCCGGTTTTTTAGGGTTCTTTCTTTTTTTCTTAGGAGTTATGTTAGGATCTTGTGGTGGATCTCAGATCAATATAAATGGATCCATAGCTGTTTTCGAATGTATCTTCTTGATGGATAGTTTTATCACTGTGTTGGATATTTATGCGGAATCCATTTTTTTTGAAGATCTGTGAAGAACTAGACAGAGATCTGTGTGGATCTTGTATTACTACCTCTGTCCATAAATAGATGCCAAAAATTTATCTAAATTTGAATGTATCTAGACACGATTTAGTGTATAGATACATCCGAATTTAAATAAATCTTTGGCATCTATTTATGGACGGAGGGAGTAATAAACATATCCAATGGTTCTTTATGGATTTTTTGTGGATTTCTTGTTGTGGAAAAATGTTACTTGTACAGGGATCTATGGATATACACTGGATTTTGTGGATCCATAGTTGATTGTTAGATATCCATATCCAAATTTCGAAGAACTTAAGATGATAACAATGGATACATATTGGAATTTGTAAATAACTGCTAGATATTAATCTGGTAAAACTTAGGGTCTTTTTCGCAAAAAACGAGTTACCAATCTTAAAGCAATGAACGGTGGGAGATAGGGTGCAGGCGGTCCTGGCCAAATGCACACCCGAATTCAATGTCAATGTCGTGGATCGCCATGATGTGCCCAACAGAGTGTCCAATGGATATGCAGTCATAATCTCTTAAGAAGAACGTCATGCACATTGAGCTTATGCTGTTTGGGTTTGAAACCCTGCGTGCTAGGATGCTCTTTGTCACCTCAACCATAGTTGCATTGCTTCGTGCAATTTCTTCTTCGTGGCATGTGGTAGCAGGTTTAGGCACGAAGTCCCGAACATCTATGGTGAGACGAGAGAGCATAGGAGGGAGGCGCCGCCACCGCCGGGCGAGGACACTGGTTCTTGCAGCCTCTCGGACACTGAGTCGGTCAAGGATGTTAACCAAAATATCGTCAGGCAAGCGGCCAATCCAATCTTCTCGAACGATCTGCATTTGTCATGGAGACAAATCTGAGTTGAAACTGGTTGCTACCAGTCTAAAAGACTGAACATCCATAGTTTCAAAGATGCAATTATGATATACAGCAGCAAGGAAGCATTCTGCAAGGGAAAAAATAAATAGCGGAAGGCGGGGACAGGGAACTCACTCTCATCATAGTATAAATCAGTCAAAGCCCGAGATGATCAGCGATGAACCCCGACGCCGGAGAAGGGAACAGCCGTCGCCGGAGAGCTTTTCTGATGGCCGGCGAGTGTCTGGTCTGCTCTGAATCTGAAGGCTTCGGCCGGCGACCCCCTGGAAAGACGCGTAGAGCCTGTCTCCGCTTCTGACTACAACTCAAAGATTGAGGAAGGAACGGGTTCGTGGAGAAAAGAAGAAATCGATTTCCTAGTGACTCCCGATATTCGATTTCGGCAGCAGCGAACGAAGATCCGGCGAGGCAAATCAGGGCGGCGGCGCTCTGGGACAGATAGGCTGATGCGGCGCGAATGCGGCTGCTTGGGTGGAGACTGGAGAGGACGGCGTGACGACAGACGAGGGAGCTGAGGCCAACCCTTTCTGCTCAGAGAAAAATATATTATGGAATTAAAAGTAAAGCGAACATCTGATGGTATTTGGTACTGTACAACAAAGACCTTGCTTCCATAGTGCAATTTTACCCAAAACCTGACTGGCTTTTCAGAGTTCATTGCAACATAAAATTTACAACATAATCATACAGGAACTCCGAAACCGTTTGTGATCGCTTGCTGGTACCTTGACTGAGTGAACTGTTTGCAACAACAAAATTCATATGAAAAATATGGTGTCCTTTTACATTCTAACCAATCAAAGAAGCACATGAAATCAGGAGACTAGATAGTCCATGCTTGAGAACTCTAATATACAATGGCGTCTGGAGCAAAAAGTGAGAGATCTTGTGTTTGCTCCAGATCTTGCCGCTAAGCCCGTTTCAGTTTCCTGAAAACTGGATTCGGACAGGCAAGAAAATGAATTTCATAAGCTTATCACTGACTTGGTTTACTTAGTTTCATCACCAACAAGAACAGCAAAATAGAAATGTCATGATCAATACCCAGTGATATATTTAGTTTCAAATAAAGCAGCTCCTTACTTCAAAGTGAAGAAAATCAGCAAAAGTTACATCATCACAGATTAACCATTACTAGAGCGTGTTCAAAAGGACTCAGTAGCACATTTAATGAGGCAGAAGAACTAAACTAACCCTCATACAACTCACAAAAGTACTGACAGTTAATGGACATGAGTCGTTTGCTCATGCATCAAGTAGTTAACCTCCCCATATTCACACTTACAAAATGCAGCACAGCTAACCTTTCCTACAGAATCGAGGGAAAATACCTACACTAACAGGCCTTGATTTTTTTTTCTAAGAACCCCTGTTCAGATTTTCTGCTCTTATGTTTGCTTCCTAGTGATCTGCATCCACGGCTTCGGGAAGCATTGGAGGAGCTCCTTGTTCACCCATCGCGAATTCAGATTCACAGATAGATGCATCCAACCAATCCATGAGTGGGTTCCCTGTCGGAAACAACGTGTCATCCATCATGTGCATAACTGTACTCATGTCATTCTCCTTTTCACCTTCAGAATGACGCAGACGTAACCTCAAATTGTAATGGACATATTCTAATTTACAGAGCTTGGCATGCCCAAGATGATTTCTCTGTTGCATCTGTAACAAATCAAATGTGCTCGAGTTGCGCTCGCATCCGCTTGACGATGAGCACTGTGACACAATCCGCAAAGCAAACTTTTGTATTGCAGGATACTGTCTTCCAAAAGCCATCCACCATGCAGCTGCACACATTCATTTACGCAATTAAATAACCAATTAACCATATACCTGCAGCTGCTCGCAGCCCATGCCCTATAGGATGCATCAAGGTGTTTTAGTAAACAGTGTAATATAGAGCAGTATAGACTATAGACTGACCTGGAGTCATATGGCTTGCAGCATCCCGTGCCTCTGTGGACTCAAATATCCCTCGGTATGAAATGAACCGATGAAGTTGACAAAGAGCATCCACTGCATTTTCAGTCGAGTCTGCAAGCTTTGATATTGCCAAAGTTAATTCATGCGCATATTTTGGTTCCCGGCATAAACTGTGTTTGTAGCTGTAATGGCCTTCAGGATTCAGCGCTCCAGCTAAATAAACAATAAACACAGAAAGATGGGTGGCATAATTAATTAGTGCAGACACAAGGAGAAAAAAATCTTTGTGTTAAACTATTAATAAGTGAATCTAGAATCGCTCACCGGCAATCATGAAATTGTCGCTTTTCAGCATGGTCAGTAGTATTAACCACATCCATGATTCTGTTAAAATCTGAAGAGCCACTTCCAAGCCGTTCTTGTAATTCATGGAGGACAGAAATTGACCTTGACATAAATCCAGATATTGAACTACCCTTTTGTTGATCAGCATAGCAAAGTAAACAGTAAATTGGCTCCAAGGCATTGATTACCCATTTGACTTTGTCCCACCATGGTCCGCTTGTAAGACAACCATATGCATGCTTTCCTTCAGGTTTTTTACTCCAAGTACTCCTCTTCCATTCTTTGGACAGCATCCATTTACTGAATTTGTCTTTCCTGTCCCAAAAACTCTGTATGAAGACAAAGATGGCTCCAAACCTAGTAGCATTTGGTGGAACTAGCTCCCCACAAACTTTTGCCTTCATTTCAGCAAGCAAAGTGTCAAGACTGTAGAAAAACTTGTATATTTGCTCAGCGCTGTCCATGACTCGAGCAACTTCAGGGAATTTAGCTATGTCTTCCAACATTAGATTAACAGTGTCAGCTGCACATGGTTGCCAAACGATCTGGTTATACTCGGCTATCAGTTTGAGACAAGCCTTCTTATAACTGTCACCACTGTCCGTCACAACTTGAACAACATTCTGGACACCTACATCCTGAATAACCTGTTTAATCTCGCCATACAGGAAACCTGCATTTTCTATTTTCCCTGTTGCATCCACAGACTTGTGGAAGAACATCCGACTGTTACAGCTTAGATAGAAGTTTACAGTGCTTGTCATTGTAGGCCCTGTCCACGAATCACACACTATGGTAACACCATAGGCTTCCCATTCTTTCTTAAATTGACACAAATCTTCCTTCAGTTCTTTCTCAATGGCATCCAGATATATGCCATCGATTTCTTCACCTGAAGGAATGAACATGCCAGGACCTAGCTGCTGTGTTAGCTTCATGGCACTGCGGAAGTATGGGCAGTCTGCCTTCCTTCCAGGAATACCATTGGCATGAAACATTTTTGCCCAAGCTTTGCCAAGTTTTGATCTGGTCTCCTTGTTGTCTATCCTATCGATCAGAGTTTGTCTTGGCACTTGCCTAGGCACATGACGTGCGTCCCTTCCTAGACGCCTAATCCCTGACTTACCAAACTTCTTTTGTGGTAACACTCCCCTTCCACCAACACAGCTACCTGCATCACTAGCACTAGCACCTGCAGTGCTTTCGCTGCCACTGTCATCACCGTGTTCGAACATGCCACACCTCTTCACTCTCTGCGAACACGGGAACTCCTCCAGTGATACTTGTTCCTCCATTTTGACTGGGATTTGATGTGATTCTCTGTCATTGTCGACATCATGGCACGCCACGTTACGCAGAACTGCTTCCTCCATCCTCGCTCGATAATCTTTCGTCGCATTCTTCCTTTGCTTCAGATTTCGCAGGGAAATCACCATAGCTTTCCTAACTTGTGGCGGCACTTGGGTGCAAGCAGCGACGTGGCCACGCCTCCCTGCAAGGTGCTGCCTTAGCCTGGTCGCGCCCCCACCTTTCCTGGCCGTTGAACAGTACTTGCATCTGAAGCCAGCACCAAGTTTTTCACCATGAGCCCACACGTTCTCCAGGATCCCGTCATCTGCAATTCCTGCGTGGCGGGGAGAACATATCAATGACTCCAAATCTCCCCAATCCGGTCGGCGCTATCATGTCAGGGCGATATAGATAGGAAATGGAGTAACAACAACAACAAAAAGTCACAAGCTAACAGGTCAAACCATGGTCAGGCTCAACCACGGAGATTGCTACGGGGAATCCACAGATCAGGTAGGCTAACCCGATCCCGCGTGGCAAATCCCTTTTTTTTTTTTTGCGAACTGGCAAATCCCGCAATCCTCAATGATAGAGTTACAGGCGTCTTACCAGCTGCTCCCCTCGAAGGAGGATGCGTGTGGCGGAGGAGACCGTCGCCTTCCACTTCTAGCGGCGGCGGCGTTGAGGCGGGTCGGCGGCGGCGGGCCATGTCGTCGTGGACTGTGGACTGCGGACTGCGGTGTGGGGGACTGGAGGTTTCTTCGGCCAGGACAACGAATTCGGTAGTTTGGGGGGTTGAATGGAGAAATCAGGCGGCCCTGCGCGCGCTATCCAAATTCATTCGCTTATTTGCGCGCGCTCAAGCGGCGCGGCGAGCAGCTGTTCTGGACTTCTGGCGCCAAAGAGGAGGCCGTGCAGCCTGCCAAGAGAAAGCCTACCCGTTGGATCGAAGATCTACGGCGTCGCGCTATTCTTGTTTCACTCGCAGGAGTCTGAACTCTGAACCCATACACACACCTCAAACCAAACAGTCAGCTTGGTGCCCGTGGAAACACAGCGCAGACTAGAGCAACGGGAGTAGCAAGCACATGTTTCACCACTAGATAATGTTGCAGCAATATATGTTATTACAACAAATAAATGTTGCAATTGGTTGTGATAACATCTCATATAGTTATATTACCAGATGGAGTGATGGAGGGAAGCAGCATCTGATGAACGACACAGCAGCATCCAGGATAAGCAAGTTTCACTTACAAGTGTAACATGATATAGATGGGAATGCAGTCATACATGTGAAACGGTTTCCTTTGTCGCCCTAACATATTTAGCAAAACTATTCATGAAAAGATATATGACGTTGAATAAACAGATCATCAAATAAGGAAGCAGAACAATGTTAAGAGACTGAATGGGATCCTACAGAGGCGTTAATAACACGAGGATTTTTTCGACATTGGCTGAATGTAAATTGCATACTGCTTAACAGTTACATGAAAGAGAAGCCCAAGACAAGTCACCATGTATAGATAGCTCCGGGAACTTGAATCTGTCCGGCAGACTTACATACTAGACTAGTGGCAGGGCCTCAGCAAATAGATAAAAGTGCTAGGTGCTAACACAAACACATGCTAGGATCCTACACGGCACAAATCACAGAGCAGGGATACAGAAGAAAATAAGAACTCCCAAGCTAGCTAATGCTCCTGCTCCTGAATGAAGAGGCAAAACTTACACGAGACACCTACAAAATAAACTAATGCGGGCCGATTCAGAAAGCCGCTGAGGTCGTTCTCCTGAGTTGATACTTGGGTTCCGGCAGAGGCACAGCGCAAAGCATCATGTTCAACGCCTGAAACAGAAAAAGGTGAAGTAGTCAGTGTAATGTATGGAGGATTTGCAAAAGGTCGCAACACTAAATCCATCAGAGTAGACGACAAAAGAAGATTCACAAACTGTAGGAAGCTGGATAGCGTTTGCCTGGTAGCAGGATCATATTAGAATAAGCATACACAACTTGCTGAGAGACAGGTAAATTAACCACAAGACACACAAGTCACACAACCTTTGCATCAGAGGTGCAGCACTGCCAAGTACTCCCTCCATTCCGAATTATAAGATGGTTTGGATATTTCAATGTGGACTACATATGGACTAAAATGAGTGAACAGACAATGCGTCTAGAATCTAGATACATACGATTCAGAAAAAGCTAGAACATTTGTAATTCGGAACGGAGTGATACCATTTTTTGGCCACACAGAAGATGAAAAATGGATAATAAATTTGCAATGCCAGAAAAATGAAATATTTCTAGAAATTCAATCTGATGCATCCTTGCTAATTAGAAATGAAAATATTTCTAGAAACATGTTTGAATCTGACAGATCCCTGTTAATCTTATGATGAGTTATTTATTTAACTAATTAATATCCTAGGGTTGATAAGATTAAATAGAACATTCCAAAATACAGCCAACTCAGCAAAGATCTCTCCAAAGTTATATTTGACTTGTCCATCTAGGTTAGGACCAGAACCGAACACAAAAGCTTAGCAACCGTAATCAGGTAGCATTATCAAGCAACTCAGTTGATATTACCCCTGATTATACAAATTGTAAATGAACTCTTAAAACAAACAATTAGTTGTAAACACTATAAGTACCACGTGTCCATCAGGAAGATGCAGCTAGCAGAGATCAATTACAATTGCATATCACTCACTAACAGTAACATATCAAGGTAGGAATGACAGTCCTGCAACTGGTAGCTGATCCCATAAAATAGTGCAGCAATCAAAACTACACTTCCAAATAAGTGGAAAGATTCGATGTACTCTCTAAAAACAAGTGTCTCAAAGTTTTCTAGATAAGGATGTACCTATAACTAAAATGCGTCTAGATACATCTGCATCTAGACAAAAGTGTGACACTTACTTTTGGACAGAAGTAGTATGACACATCTCTCAATTACAGTAAACGAAATTGAATGACAAGATAAGGTAGCAATATCATTTTTTCGATAAGTTGGCGATAAGGAGAGAAACTAGTCTTTCCTCGTAATACAGCTTTGTTTAACACTTCTTAGAAAATCTGCAGCAGACAGTTCCTAGTTCCTACCTCTTTATTGCAACTTATAACCGAAAGTAGACTATCATCAGAACTACACCAAAGAACTTTGGTGTAACATTTCTAATGCAGGGAGCAAATCAGAAGCGTTGATTAGAATAAATGTAACATAACCCCCTAATATCCACAAGTAGTTGTAGAATTGTAAGAACAAATACGAATTAGAGCCTTTGTTATCTGTCTATTTGCATTTACTCCAACAGTTATTTGAAGCCATTAACCTAATAACTATATAAACCAACAGGCCAAACTGTACATGGTACACCGTACTTTAGTTCCCAACCCACCAATAATGGCAGAGCCCCAGAAGTGGAAGCAAATATTTATGATTATCGGATGTGATAATCATAAACTAGGAGGGGATAGTAATGTTTGATATATACAGGTCTTTAAAGTAGCTTAACAGTACAAACTACAAATTTGAGAACAGTTGGGAGTATGAGCAATCACATTGATTCCCTATCAGGTAATCCAACTTCTATTTTGAAATAGAAATTGGACATAGCAGGGCAAAATTTGAATGGTTAACATACCAAGAATAAAACAACAATTTTATCTAGGGAAAAATATGGCATTTCAATAAATAGTATTAGAAAAAAAGGGAGTACCTTTTGCCTCTTTAGCCTCTCATTCTCCTCTTCTAAACGGGATACCTTGTTTTCGAGTTCATTAGTGTAGGCCTGTTGCAAATATGATGTAAGTAATACATAAACTAAAAAAACAACATTGAAACTAAGCAAGTCATCATGTTGTCCCACTTTTAAAATCAACAAACTGAAGCACATAGCATTGATAACCCTTCATGAAACATGATTTGTAGTTCTAGCATTGCTGATAAAGGAATTTTTAAGAAAACAGATCAAATATATATCACAACCTGCTTCCTAGCCCTTGAACGGGCAGCCGACTCCCTATTCTTGATCATCCTCTTCTGCCTTCTCTCCACAAACTTATTTGGGCCATCTCCTGGTACACCACGCTTTCTCCCAGGTGTCTGGGAATCAGAAATTGGACTGACCATTGGTGATCCATCAGAGTAAGCAGACTCCGGAATAGCACCAGGCCCAACAACATTCAGTGGCTGGGGGACTAACTGCATGGGCATATAAGCACCAGGCACAATTTGCTGCACATGCTGATGAGTCTCGGCTGCTGCAAGCTGCTGCTGATATCGATCTAACCACTGTGCCCCGGATGTCAAACCGGTGGCTCCAGCTGCTGTGGCACCTGTCCCCACCAGACCCACATTGCCAACATCGTTCGAGTTCTTGAGACAACCTTCAGTGAAGACCCCTGCTTTGACCAAGAAATCCTCAAGTGTCATCTCCCCAAGTGTCGGCTGCCTCTCCCGCTTGCGCCGACCACCCTCCGGGACACTCCTTTTGGGTTCATCCTGGATGCCCCGCCACACCTCATCCACTGTCTTCTTGCTGAGCCCGTTTGGCATCGTGATGCTACCCTGGCGCAAGAGGCTTGAACTCGGCTCATACTGGCTGGTAGTTGCGCCGTCAGGCTCCATGTCATCAGGAAAGACACTCCTAAGCAGCTCATCGAGGTTCATACTCTGCAAGGGTTCCCCCAAATGGTTCTGCACCTCATCGAGGGTGAGGCTATACAGAGACCCTTGCCTCGCCAGGTTCTGCACCTCCCCGCGCTGCGAGGCGCCGGCGCCGGCGCCAGCACCGCCGCCGCCGCGCCCGGACCGCGATGGCAGTTTCCGACTCCCCATGAGCAGGCAAAGGCCTATTTGTGCTCGATTTCTGCCAAGCCGAAACCTTTGGATTCCAGGGGCGGATCTAGATGGTGCGCCGGGTGTGCACCGGCGGAACAAGGAATTGTGGAGCTCAGCGGGGCTTAACTAATCAATGGATGGATACAAGCCCATACCTCAAAACCCCAAATGGCGAAGGATTGAGGACGGGGCGGGGACAGCAGGGACACGATGCCGGGATGAGGAAGAACGGGAACGGCGATGGCGGCGGCCCGCGTGAGAGGCGGAGGGGTTTGGGCGCGGGATTGGGGCGACGGCGGTGACGCTAAGCTACGGCAAGGCGGCAGGAGAGATTTCGAGCCGCGCTGGGGCGGGTTGGTAGGTCACTCAGAGAGGAAGAGGAAAAAATGCCACGGGACGGTGGACGGGTGGAGGCCGCACAGAAATACAGCACGAAGGAGTACAATTTATGATTTTTCTTTGAAGCATTTATGACCTATTCCTTCTTCATCTCTCTTGGAGTCGATTCCTATATCCAGAAAGATCTTATAAAATAACTTGTTTCTGATAAAGATTTTACCAATTATCTTTTTGTTTGTCTCCGTCTCTGACGAACAGCGTCGTCTCAATTTATGATTTTTCTTCGAAGCATTTATGACATATTCCTCCTTCACCTCTTTTGGAGTCGATTCGAACAAAATTGACATATATCCGAAGAGATCTCATAAAATAACTTGTTCTCGAGAAAGATTTTACAAAATTATCTTTTTGTTTGTCTCTGTCTCCATAGGACAGCGCCGTCCCAACTTATGATTTTTCTTCCAAGCATTTATGACCTATTCCTTCCTCGCCTATCTTGGAGTCGAATAAAATTTTCATATATCCAGAAAGATCTCATAAAATAACTTGTTCCTGAGAAAGATTTTATAAGATTATCTTTTTGTTTGTCTCCGTCTCCATAGGAAAGCATCATCCTAGACGATGCTCTGGCCGCACAACGCCGTGCTTAATGGCGCTATGCACTATGCGGTCCTCGCTAGAAGCGGGGCCCACTTCGCGTGAGCTTGGCTCCATTGACCGCGGCGTCGTGTGCTATGTAGCTTGGCTCCACCCGTGGTCCTTAGCCATTTTCCAGCCGCGACAGAATGCTTTGAATACATGCTCTCAAGTGAGGACGGTGCCATGCACGATGTTGTCCCGAATGGTGCCGCTTGGTTACATCTAGAACGGAGCCATACCACTACATGTACATGATGTTCAAAATACACATGGCAAATATAGTTCACTGGACTATGCAATTACAATTTTTTTGTAAATTAGAATATATCGAAATTATCAAACATAGTTCACATAAATAGGGTTTACCAAGAGAGATAGGTTTGAGCACAACGTTTTACAACATAAAAGTGCAAGAAAGTTCATGAATTAGATTGGGTTGATCCATAAGGTTTACAACATCAAAGTTCACGAAATAGTTGTAGTCGAGCCCGTCCACAAAAATAGATAGGGTTCTGCCATAAGGTTTCTACTAAGTACAATGCCCGTACTTTCCCTTCCGCTTCCTCACATCATCTGCCACTTCCTCCTCCCTTGCAAGACGAGCCTTCTATCTCTAGTTCTTACTCTTTTGCTTTCTTAGAGTCTTCTACTATCTTTTTTTTTCTCAAATGGTACTTTTCCACGAGCTTCTTCAAGCCCATCTATGCATCCTTCATCCTCACTTTGGTAGATATGCCTCTCCTACCCGTCTTTCTCTTCGATCCGCTTCCTTTTAGGTTTGATCTTATACTTCTTCACCTTAAGTTCCTCCACGTCGGTATCTTTGGTGCCTCCCACTTCATGCTAGCATGGCGGCGTCGATCGCCACCTGGTGTGTATAAGAGAACATTTTCGGAGCATTCTGTTGCGGTTGGAAAATGGCTAAGGACCTTGGCTCCATTGTGGGTGGAGCCAAGCTACATAACATGGAGTCACGGTCAACAGAGCCAAGCTCACACGAAGTGGGCCTCTCTCAGCCAAGCTCACAGGGAAGTGGGCCTCTCTCCTAGCGATGACCTCCACATCAAACAGTGCATAGCGCCATTGACCACGACATTGTCCTGTGCGACGTTATGGTATGGAGCATGGCTCCGTCTCGTGCGGAGCCAAACAAAAAGGTTATTGCGTGATATCTTTTCGAGGATAGTGAAAGGGGTGAAGTAGAGACCAAGAGGGGGGTTGAATAGGAGGTACACAAAATTTATCTTTTTTGACTTTTATAGTGGAAGCGGAAAAGTAAAAGTGAGTGCTTGTGAAATGGATGCTCCTATATGCAATGCAAACAAGGGAAATGGAAACACAATTAATAAAGTAAGGGTAAAACAAAGCGGTACGACCGGGAATATGAGGCATGCTATGTTTCCTTAGTTTCTTCCACAATAGGAAGTACATCTACATTGACTAGGTGTGGTACCACAAAGGTGAAAACCGCCGCTAAGGCGTCACCTTTTTCCTCGTGAGCACACCACAAAGGCGTAGTCACCTTCTCCACTAAGCAAGGACGGTCGAGGAGGCCAACCTTCACACAAGATTGGGGCACACTCCACAAAGGACAGAGGTTCCCAGCAACATCACGAACTAGTCACAATAAGATAGAGCCGCGAGATGCTCTCAACAACATGGACCCCCACAAAGGAGATCTAGGGTTTCCAACTCCATAAGGAAAATTATGGGGATCACGAAATTTCTTTGGTAGATAGGTAGATCTAGCCCTACTCCTTCGATTTCCAAATTTTGGGGGGATTCGGTTTGGCTAGGGAGGGAGATCCACACGATTGAAGCTCAAGAACTATGGAGGAGAGACAGTGTTCTTCATCTTGGGTAGGTCTCATTTGAGGAGGAAGAAGGGTCCCCCTTTAATTTATAGCCCGTACGGGCCTTGGAGCCGTTGCAGGATCGAGGGGAGGATGACCCCCTCCCCCGGATGATCCGGGCGGGGCGATGAAGGCAGCATGGGAGGATGTTCCACCCGTCCCCCGAATATTGGGAACTTTCCGGGGGTCAGGTGAAGTTTTCTTCCGCCCTACCATCTGGGAGCTAGCCAACCCCCAGTGTCCGGATCGGATGAAACGATGGTCTGGGGGCCAGATGTAATTTCCATCCGCCCTGGTCCAAACTCGCATACGTGGCCGCTCCCGGGTCTTCCTGGGATAAGGGTGCCTGATGATCTGACCTACTGTTTTATGCAGGAATCATTTTATTTTGTCTTCTCTTTTACACATCTCCTCAACATGCTCTCTTCCACCAACACCAGTGATCAATCATCCAGTAAAACCAAACAATGTACCTAGGAATTAGGTGGGTCATCATGCATAGCTTTAAAATTGATTACTACACACTTGAGCACATATGGTAAAATTATATTCGCGTTTTGTTAACAAACACACAAAACTGTAGAGATAGAGCATGCTCTTTTAGATAGGTTATTTTGTGAGATCTTTCATATATAGGTCATTTTTATCAAAATCGACTTTGTTGTACACATAGTCATACTTCCTTCGTTGTAAGGTCATGTACAATGATGGAGAAGACACGCCTTCTCTTAGCCGTCCATATTATATATAGAAGGCCATGAGTATAATATGTACAATGCACTATCTCGTGTTGTCATTCCTTGCAATTAATAATAATTAATTAAATTTTAGTAGGAAATAATATTTCTAAGGGAGGCATATGGTACAATGGAGAAACTTGTCTTCTCTTATTTTCTAAGGGATCATCCCTTAGCTAAAGAAGACAACCTTCTCTTCATTTATTCTCTCTCCTCTAACTTAGCAAATATCATATATGGCAGCTCTAATAGAAGGCTGATGTCACCCCATTTTATGTGCCCTAAATTAATTACGGGTATAGCTTTACTCTTAAAATGTAAATACAAAAAATATGTAGCACATAACAAAATTATACAATGAATCTAATAAAAATAATTCTCGAGGGTGCCGCAAAGTCTTGGCTCGCCCGTATTGGCTTAACCTTCCCCTTCACTCACAAAACCATGTGTTCAATGAGGGCATATGGATTTAAGTGTGTTGACATGCGGTGATGCCCTCCTCCTTGGAGAAGTGGATCAACAATCCACCCCACCGCTCGTCCCCGATCACAACAATGGTGGATCATGGATAGATCCCTCCATAGGGTATGGTTGGGTATGCCTAAGAGTGTCCACGTGAAAGCGTTGTCACCTTCATGGCTGGCACAAGCCCGGTTGGCGGATGTGTTAGACAAGGGGAGGGCTAGTCCGGGTCACTAGTAGCCATTTTTGGCTTTCAGTGTGGCCTCATGTGCTAGGTATTGTCCCACAATCATGATTTGTTCTCATTTTTCCTTTAAAAATTATAATTTGGGTTTATTATAAAAGTTTATAGAAATTATAAAATACGCCAAACATAATAGAATTTCATCGAGGTCATTTGACCACCTAGCAACCACAATCACCGCCAGAGCAAGTTGTCGACATGTTGATGTCGTCATTCCCCTACCAGAGTCGCCACGACATTGTTGATGATAATCAAGAAGTCTTCGTGCACGTGCAACTAATGACGTTGAACCCTTGAATTGATCTAATTTTCTGACATAAAACCTGTAACACATATAGACTGAATGAGATCCACCACTCCATGGGAGAAGCGACCAGATGGCCCTCCTTGGTGCCACTAGGAAGATCGCCACCGTTAAGGTGGGTGAGGAGGTGGGTATACCTATTCTTATCGCACACATCACCACATAGCCACCGTAATGTCGTTATCGGTTGTCCAAACTCTAGTTTTAGAGACCTTACTACATCGTTGAGCGTAGGTCCAAGGTCCTTGTCGTTGCCTAATCGACGGTACCTCGGAGGAGGGATCCTCACGAGGGGGAGAAGAAGTAGGGGCCATAGGGCGGAGTGCACACGGGACGGTGGTACGCGAGTTACCCAGCTTCGGAACACCTGCACGATGACAGGGCCTACCGTCGCTTGTCCGGAATTATCCGGGCGCTTTCGCGTTGTTACAATGAGTTGTGGTTGTGCCTCTAGGGCTCCCGGGATCCGGCTTATAAAGGCGCACGGATCTAGGGTTTACATGGAGAGTCCTAGCCGGATTAGCGTATAGCCTAACTACGGTACAATATCTTGCCGTGCACGTCACGGATCCGCCTTCCATACACGTCGTCCCGGATCCGGGTTCCTCATGGGCCTCCATGGATCCGGGTTACTCCTATGTCGGTAGCGGATCCGGCCTCGCCGATCCCGGGCTGGACTTCTTCCTTCATGATCAACGAGAACCGGGCCGCCCGATGGGCCACATGCCTCACCACCGTCTCGTGGGCCACCCGGCTTGCCGGATCTAGGCACCGTCGATGGTACACCTATGAAGTATACCCACAACAGTAGCCCCTCGAGTTCTCCGAGTTTCACTCGCAGCTTCCGCCTTGTCGGTTCATTACAATCTCCGGCAAACGTTGGTAACGCGGAGAAACTTGAAGAGCTCCAACTTTGCATTTTCTTCTTTTTTTCCAACTTATAGCCGGAAAATGTTCCCACCCCGCGGGACTTCATCCATCGACATTTAAAAGAACATCTCCGGGTTATCCCCGCTCGAATGAGAGCCAACTTATTTACCCGGAATCTTAAGAGACTCAAACGGCTTCGAAATCCTTCATTTTCAGATCATGCTCAACAACGGAAGTTCCGTATTTCCCGCGCACAACTTCCTTATTTCCCGCGCTAAATTTTCGCGTACGCAAATCTTCAGCCGGAATTTTCGGGAGTGCATGGTTAAATTACCTCCACGTCGTTTTACCGCATTTGACCTAAACACGTGTCATCCATCCAATGGCATGACCGTTCAGTTTCCACCGTTGGATCCGGATCCCGAATCTCCGAGCGCGGCCTATAAATACCCCGTGGCTCGGTAAAAAATCATTCTTTCACCCCTCTCACCACATCGTCTTCCTCCTCGCGCCGCGCCGCACGCCGCATCTCGACTCCGGTGATCTTCGCCACGGTGAACTTCGCGCGCCGCCGGACCAAGGTTCCCTCGCACCAAGATTCTCACGGTTGAACGAGAAACTCGCTCCGCCGCCGATTCGTGGTCACGCGGGCCGCTTTCCTCAAGTTCGGCGACCTCATCTCCGCCGGAGCTCCGTCGAACCACCGCGCCATTAGCGGTAAGTACGCCGGCCTTGTAGAAGACAACCTAGTGTAGAGGATAGGCTTAGTGATCCGGTACTCAAACACTTTGTATGGGTGCAGCCGGAAGCATGCCACTCGAATCGTCACTTTGCACTCGGTAGCTCTTCGAGTAGCCCGGATCCCAATCAGATAGAACCCATATGCCCGGATCCCATATCATTCCCGCCACCGTATGTTTCCGACATCGGACTAGCTCAACCTTTTTCCGCATCTTCCAAGACCGCTCCAAGCCGGATTCCTACCCTCCAAGAGCTCCAAGAAGAACTCGAGGGACAAGCTCGAATGGCAGCAAAGGTGCAGGAGGCGGAAAACAAGAAGGCGTCCAAGGCCCGGATCCGCGAAGGAGAACGGGGTCAATGGTGGCTTTGCGAAACCACCGATGTGGAGCTTAGAGAGCTCCAGAACGAAGGAATGATCTCCTCGCATTGGAGCTTCACACGTGATTCCGTCGTCCCTAAGCCGGCTTCGGAGAAGTTGTTATGACTAAGGCTTGGGTGGAACGCGGACATTCACTTCCTTGTTCGGAATTTTTCCTCTCCATCCTCAGCACCTACGGGCTCCAGCCTCACAACATATGCCCGAATTCATACCTTCTTTTGTCCAACTTCGTGACTCTCTGCGAAGGACATCTTGGGATCCGGCCAGACGTCAAGTTGTGGCAATTCTTTTTCCGGGTGAAGAAAGAAACCAAGGAGAAAACTATGGTGAACTGCGGAAGCATGACATTTATGCTCCGCCCTAGTCGCATGTACCCTCCTCATGACTCACACGAATCCGTCCGGTACTCGGAACGCCGGATGGTTTTATGAGAAGAATGCCTCGGCTCCGAAAGTTCATGAAGGCTTGCCCCAGCTTGTCAACGAACCTCCGAAGAGCTTGCAAGCTGGAGCTTCGTCCCTTCGCCGCCCGCACCCCACTTCCGGAGAAGGCTGCGCGGAGAATCTCCTGGCTAGTCCACGACGGACTAACCGGAGCCCAGCTCACACTCAGCTGGTTTTCTCGGAGAATCCAGCCTCTACGCTACAACGCGCGCCTGATGTGCGCTTATACCGGGGCTGATGATCCTCTCCGGGTTACCCGCCACGATCTTCCGGCCGACTCTCTGAAGAGAAGGATTAAGACGTTGGTGAAGATTCCAAGGGGCCAACAGGTCCCGGAACTGACCAAAGACATGTACATAAACGACCAATGTCCTCCGGTAAGCTTCGTCCTTTTCGCTGCTTCAAACTTCACAAGCTTTTGGATGTTTAACTTAACTTTTATTCATCTTCCTTCCAGCTCAACACTTTGGCGGAGGAGGACTTTCGCACCATTCTCCGCGTCCCCGTCACCGAAGACACGGCGGAGGAGGTTCCGGATGACGACGAGGAGGAAGAGGAACAGGCACCTCGCAAGGCGGCCCTCGACCTACAAAGCGTCCCCGCGCCAAGGCTTCCGGCTCTGAAGCCGGAGCTAGCGGCGAGGCCTCCGCCAAGAAACCGAAGACGGTAAAACCACCTCCGCTAGACTCAAGAAAAGCGGAGCGTGCACGTATAAGGATGCTCTCGACGGCCGGCCAAGGCACACGCCCCATCATTCCCGGCGCCCCGTAAGTTTCCGAGCATGATGCGAGTTTAACTTGGCGAAATTATTTCTTGTCTAAACCTTTTCACTTGTTTTCAGGAATCCGAAAACCGCTGCTACGCGGACCACCAGCCAAGAGCCCATCACAAAATATATGAAGAAATCTCCGGCTGTTGGTCCCTCTACTCCAGTTCCACCAAGTGTCTCCCACCCAACTCCCCAACCATCGCCCCCTCAGGCGGATCCATCTCCCCCACCTGCCGCAAACACTCCACCGGAAATAATTCCGGTTAGCAGCGGGCATGCGGTCGAAGAAGATCCTAAGGCCAAAGGCCCTTCCCAAGAAGAGGCGGATAAACAAGTCCAAGGAGAGGTTGAAGTAACTTCTTCCGAGAAAGCTGGAGAAGGCGCTGGCGACATGGTCGTTTTTCCGAAGAACTTTGGAGATCCGGCTGACACCACTTCCACCCCAAAGGCCTATGCCACTAAGTTTTTCAACAAGCCGATCGAGGCGGAGAAATGGGAGCTTGAACAAGACCTGCTCAACGCCATGCTGAACAACGCCCGGGGAAGCCTCGATTCCGTGACGTCGGAAATCCAAGACTTCAAGAAAAATGTTGGCCGCTCGCGACCAACTCATCTCGCAAGCAAAAGGTACTCCCCAGTAGCCCCCAAGCATGTAAGCGGAAACCGAAAAGTTAGCGCTTAGATGCTTAGAGAAAGATTACTTCCGGGAAAGTTTTTTAGAATGAACCAAGTAGCTCCCAAGCATCATGGCGGAAAGGTTCCGGCAATGATGCTTTAAGAGAAACCACCGTTACAGGCGGAATTTTTACTCCCGCACCGTTTAAATTTTACAGAGAACAAGCAGGCGCCGCACTACGAGCTGCACAAGAACATTGCCCTTGCAGCGCCGCGTTACTCTGAGTCAGGCGGAAAATATCCGGACCCTGAAGGATGAGAATGCAGATTTGGCTAAACAACTGGCGGACGCCCAAGGTTGGTTTCCGCCTTCTTCGTCATTAACCAATTTCCGACTTTGAACTTATTGTTAACTTATATTATTATAGGCGCATCCTCTTCCCTTGCTACAGCCTCAACCGAACTTGAGAACCTGCGCTCCTCGTACCAAGAATTGGAGACAAAGCTAAAGGAGGCGGAACTTAAGAGGGAGCAAGCCGAAAGCAGCCGGCGGAGAAAACTCCGAGCATATCGTGGAAAAGGGCGAGCTGGTACTAAAAAAGAATGCTGATAGCGAGACCATCAAGAGGCAGCAAAAGAGATTGACGGACTCCGGAAATTTATGAGGACGGCGGAGCAAGCACTGGACTTGCTCAATGAGAACATCTTGGGTACCAATACTAGAACCCTGCCCGGATATTTGTTCCGACGTTTTACTTTATGCTCAATGCTCGTGTGCTTATACCCTCGACCGTTTTGTGCGAGCCGCTTGGGTACTCGAAGAGCGCCGGAATTTGTACCCACGTGACGACCTCCTTCAACTTGCAGGCGATGACTGCAAAGATCTTATCTCCGCCTCCCGCAAGATATGTTACAACTTATCCATCAAGAGGAGCCGCACTTGCGACGTCCGGAAACTTATTAGGAAGATGGATGTCCCGCCGGAACCGGTGACAGATCCGCAAGCATCCTCAGCCCGAGGCGCAGCTGCCATGGCCTTAACCATGTGCCCGGCACATACTCCGGATCTTGATCTTGATGAAGTGACCACGGGCGTTCCTCCGGATGCGGATGTCAACGCGCTCATCGGATGCAGTGAGCGGCTACGACACCCGTATCGCGCGCAGGATCCAGCACGAGGAATTCTACGACAAGGTCGTTCTTCCTGCGGACGAGCCCTTAGAAGCGGAACTTCGAAGGAGCTTGCTCGCCAAGGCGCGACCTGCGGAATCCGAACCCAATTTACCCGGACCAGCTCCAAGGAAGCTCCCCAAGAGGAACCCAAGACCAGCGCCGCTGCTTCAGAAAAAGAAAGTGAAGAAGATGTGTCTTCTCCGGCCGAAGGCGCCAAGGAACAAGATCCAGAGGGCAAGACTTCTCCGGCTAAGGGGGAGTGAGAACTTTTATTCCTGCGAGAAAAACAATGCATCATTTTGGCCCCAGCGAGGGTTTGTAATAAAACTTTAAATTCTTAAGTAGTTAGGGACGAAACAATTATGCATGGGCGGAAACAACTTATCCTGCTATCCGTTTAATATTATGTGCATGTTTCGTTTTATGTCGGAAAGCAAGTGCTGATCTCGTTATTTTCCGGCTTGCCCGCTTGACCTTCCACGAGCCGGAAAACCTTAGCCGGAGATGCTCGCCAGCGGCGACGAAGCCCAATGGCAATCCGTCCATAACCGCGGAAACAAGCCCCTGTGCATAGGTGCCGGAAATCGCTACTAGGAATCCACGAGTTCGCAATGTACAACAACTTAATCGGAAAACTTAAGCTTACGTCCTAAAGGACGATTTTAGAAATCACAACTTTTATACACGCCTAGGCGGAAAACATCCAGCTCTGCGGTTTTAGTCGGAAAAACATACACGATCTAAAATGAACAAGTAAAGGAGGTAAAAGACTCAAAGAGTGAACCATATGCTTTATTTCATTGATCATGTATAACTATTACGAGTTTGTAACTCGGAAAAATATGCTAAGTGTAGAAAGGACGTAGCTCGTGCTATATTCCAAGGGCGATCTGTTTCGTCGTAGATGTCATCCGGATCCTCACGCTTGCGTTTCCGGCGCCGCTAGCAGGTCTATCCCTCAGCTCGCGGAAATCGACAAGGTAGTACGATCCGTTATGAAGCACTTTGCTAACGACGAAGGGTCCTTCCCATGGAGATTGCAACTTATGGTCTTTCACTCGTCGAAGGCGGAGGACCGGGTCTCCGGCCATGAAGGAGCGTTTCCGAACTCGACGACCGTGATAGCGTCGGAGCTTCGCCGGTATATGGCGGAGCGCCGGTCGGCTAGGGTTCCGAGCTTCTTCGATCAGGTCCACGGATAGCCGTCCGGCCTCGTCACTGTTTCTTCATTATAGGCGGAAACTCGCGGTGAATCGTGGATGATGTCGGAGGGAATCACGGCTTCGGATCCGTATACCGGGAAGAATGGGGTAAACCCTCGTTGACCTGTTAGGGGTAGTTCGCAAACTCCACAAGACAGCGTCTAGTTCGTCGGCCCAAGCTCCAGCTGCTCGTCGCAGCGGTTCTTCAAGGCGTGGCTTGATTCCTGATAATATTAGACCGTTAGCTCTTTCAACTTGACCATTGGATTGTGGGTGAGCCACGGATGCAAGGTCCAATCGAATCCCCATTGTCTCACAAGTAATCCTTCAATTCTCCCCGAGCGAAGTTTGTGCCATTATCTGTGATTATGCTGTGTGGGATGCCGAATCTCATTACGAGGCCGATGACAAATTTTAGTGCCGTAGCACCGTCGGCTTTTCTCACTGGCTTGGCCTCGATCCACTTGCTGAACTTGTCAACAGCGACCAGGAGGTATTCGCAACCACCAGGAGATGATCTTTTTAACTTACCAACCATATCGAGCCCCCAGACTGCAAATGGCCAGGTGATAGGTATAGTCTTCAGCTCTTGGGCTGGAGCGTTTGGTTGAGTAGCGTAGTACTGACAACCTCGGCAGGTCTTGACTATCTTATCAGCGTCTTCTTTAGCTGTGAGCCAATAAAAGCCTAGCCGAAAAGCTTTTGCAACGAGTGATCTCGGGAGCGGCGTGGTGCCCGCAGTCCCTCGCGTGGATCTCTCCGAGGATTTCAATGCCATCTTGATTTGAGACGCATTTGAGAAATACCCCCGTTGCGCTTCGTTTGTAGAGCTGTCCATCAACAATTGTGTAGGATCGTGCTCGTCCGATGATCCGGCGCGCGAGGACCTCGTCCTCCGGCAACTTCCGATCGATGAGGTAGTCCAGGAAAGGTCGTGTCCAAGCCGGAATGGTGGCCAACACCTCTTTAGCCGGAGACACCGCCATTTCGGGTTTTCCGGGTTAGCGCCCTTCACCGAGGGTATCCGGAGATGCTCTAGGAAAATTCCGAGCGGAATTGGCTTTCTGCCGGATCCGAGCTTGGATAGCATATCCGCCGCCGTATTGTCGTCTCTTCCGACGTACTTGACTTCGTATCCGAGGAAGCTCTTGGCGATCTCGTCAACTTCGTCTCTGTAGGCCGCCATGACGGAATTTCTGGCGTTCCAGGTTCCGGCTACTTGCTGTGCCACCAGGTCGGAATCTCCGCAACAAATGATGTGCTTGATCCCTATTTCCTTAGCGATGCGCAGTCCGTGCAGTAGAGCCTCGTATTCCGCCATGTTATTTGTAGCTTCGAAGTGGATCCGCGTAACATACCGCAGCTTCTTCTCCGGTAGGGGACTTCGTGGTGACTCCGGCTCCCGAGCCTTGATGCTGCTTGGATCCGTCGAAGTGCATGACCCATGTTTTCGGTTCCGGCTCCGGACTTTCATCCGGAGCTTCGTCCAATCTGCAACGAAATCTGCCAAAACTTGGGATTTGACCGCAGTCCTTGGCTTGTAAGCGATGTCGAAGGCGGATAATTCGATACCCCATTTAGCTGTTCGTCCTGTTGCGTCAGCGTTGTTGAGAATTGTTGACAGCGGAGCTTTGCTCACAACTCGGCACTGGGTGCTCTTGGAAGTAGTGTCTCAGCTTCCGGCTGCCTAGGAAAACTCCATAAGCTAGCTTCTGAAAGTGAGGGTATCTTTGCTTTGACTCCGTCAACACCTCGCTTATGTAGTAGACAGGTCTTTGGACGTCATATTCATGACCTTCCTCCTTTCGCTCCACCACGATGACGAGGCTGACGACTTTGTTGGTAGCCGCCAGATAAAGGAGCATTGGCTCGACTCGGCTGGGCTGCCAAGATAGGTGGGGAGGTAAGTATTTCCTTCAACCCACGAAGAGCTGCGTCGGCTGCGTCGTCCCTGCATAAATTTGTCCGTTTTCTTCAGCAACTTGTACAGAGGTAGCGCCTTCTCGCCAAGACGGCTAACAAACCTCGCTGATTGCTGCGATGCAACCAGCTTAGTCGTTGCACATCTTTGAGACAAGTTGGTCGTTTGATGCACAGGATTGCCTTGATCTTTTCCGGTTCACCTCAATGCCTCCGTGAGAGACTATGAAGCCAAGGAGTTTTCCGGCTGGTACGCCAAAGACGCACTTCAGCGGATTCAACATCATCTTGTACCTGCGGAGGTTGTCGAAGGTTTCGTGAGGTCGCCGATCAAGTCGGATCCTTTCCGGGTCATGACCGCGATGTCGTCGACGTAGGCGTGCACGTTCCGGCCGATTTGGTCCTTCGAGCATCGCCGCATCGTACGTTGGTAGGTGGCACCTGCGTTTTTCAAACCAAAAGGCATAGTAACATAGCAAGTAAGTGCCAAACGGGGTAATGAATGAAGTCGCCTTTTGGTCGGATTCCTTCATCCGGATCCGATGATACCCGGAATACGCATCAAGAAAACACAGAGTTCCGCCCGCCGTCGAATCAATGACTTGGTCAATGCGCGGCAGGGGAAACGGATCCTTCGGGCAATGTTTGTTCAAGCCGGAGTAATCGATGCACATTCTTAGTATTTCGAGTGTTCTTTTTGGGTACAAGGACGGGATTCGCGACCCAATCGGTGTGGATAACTTCTATTACAAAACCCGCTTCTAGTAACTTTGCTAGTTCCATTCCTATGGCGCGGCGCTTCTTATCTCCAAAGCGTCGCATAGCTTGCTTCACTCGGTTTAGCCCCGGATTTATGTTGAGGTAGTGCTCGGCGAGTTCCCTAGGTACTCCGGACATGTCGAAGGTTGCCATGCGAAGATATCCATGTTAGCGCGGAGGAACTCGACGAGCGCGCTTTCCTATTTGGGGTCCATGTTGGCTCCGATCGAGACTTGCTTGCTAGGGTCATCTTCCTTGAAGCCGACTTTCTTGGTCTCAATCGCGGCCCCGAAGGAGTTTTTCTCGTTCGGAGATCTCGCTTCTTGGTGGTTTGCATCTCAGTCGGATCCACCGCGGCCCTGTAGCCTTTCAGCTCTTCTCCGGATATGACAGACTCTGCGAAGGAGGCTTCGCCCAACTCGCACTCATGAGCCTTCTTGTAGTCTCCGGGTTATGGTGATCATACCATTAGGACCCGGCATCTTGAGCTTGTTGTAGATGTAGCATGCTCTTGCGTGGAACTTGTGGTAGGTGGGCCTGCCGAAGATGACGTGGTAGGAGCTCTTGAAGGGCACAACTTCGAACGTGATCTTTTCTTCGCGGAAATTATGAACATCGCCGAAAGCCACGGGAAGTGTGATGCTGCCGAGGGAGTTTGCCTTCTTACCCGGAACCACGCCGTGAAACTCAGTGGTGCTGTGTTTGAGCTGTTCCTTGGTGAGGTTCATCCGCTCCAGAGTCTCCAGGTACATGATGTTCAAGCTGGCTCCGCCATCCATGAGGCACTTGGAGAAGTCATACCCGTCTATGCGAGGACTCACAACCAAGGCGTAGTATTCTTTGGCACAATGGCGGGATGGTCCTCCTCGTCAAATGTGCACGGAACTTCCGACCACCTGACATACTGCGGCATGGCCGGAACCGTGGCGTTCGGGATCCGGTAGCTGATTTTGTAGCGCGGACTGTTGGGGTTCCGAGGAAGGTGTGGTAAGCCCCCACGCTCTTTTTCTCGAAGGGGTTGGATTTACCCGCGGATCCGGCTTTGGGATCCGGCGAGTTATCATCCTCGTCCATCGCCTCGAACCGTCCTCCTCCTTGTCCTTGTTCTTGCCCTTTCCTCCTTTGCCGCGTGGGCGGTGTTTCCGGCTCGCTTGTATCCCGCCTCCGGGTCGTTCTTTAGGTCGTTGACCCACTTGCAGCTTGCGGTTGGTGTGAGTGGACTTCCCTGTAGCCGGATCCAAGTGGGCCAGCGTGGCATGTCTCCGTACTCCTCGTAGGTTTGCGGGGCGCGGGATCCGCCAGCCCGTGACTTCGGTGCCATGCTCGCCGACCCCCGCCGGCTCCGCCTCCACGGCCGCGTCCTCTTCCGCCTCCCGGACCTCCGCGTTGGAACGCCATGGCGACCATCTCGGATCCGCCACTCTTCCGGTCATCGTGGTTTTTGCGCTTGTGGCCGCTGTTGTTACCGTTATCACGGTTCTTCTTTGCTGGTGCAGGGGATTGTCTGTAGCTGCGATATCACCGCCTCGCGTCGTCATCGGCGGCAGTGTGATCACCGGCAATGGAGATCATCTCATCCAAAGTCGGCTTGTTGGCGTTAGCCAAACATGTAAGCTTATGCCTCAGCAATCCTCCTCTCTCGCAGTCCACCAATAAAGGCGTACATGGCAGTGGTGTGATCGACGTTTTCGCACTCGTTTCTGCATGCCAACCATCGTGTGAGGAAGTTTCTTGAGGTTTCTCCCTTCTTCTGGATACAAGCTTGTAAGTCGCTTGCCGTGGCAGGTCTTTTGTAGGTGCCTCTGAAGTGTTTCTCAAAAGCGGTCTTCGTGTCGAACCAAGCAAAAGATAGAGTTTTTCTCGAGGTCACCGAGCCGGATCCGGGCTGGTCCTACAAGGTACAACTCGGAGCATGCGGCAGCGATATTAGGGGTTCCTCCGGCAAAGGTTACCGCATTGTAGTAGTCCTCAATCCAGTATCCGGCCTTTCGGTGCCATCATAATGCTTCAGTATTTCCGGGTAGCTTGAGGGAGCTCCTCGGCTTTGGTTCTTCTCGAATCATCCCGCCAAAGCACTTCGGACCAATGTAGTCGGCTCCGTACTCGTTAAGGCGGTCCCGTGCGTCGCGCGAACCGTGGCGGGGAGACTTTGAGCGCGAGCGAGATCTCCGGCCATTGCCTCCGCCTCCACCTCCGCCGCCACCGCTAGGTGGTGGTGAGGAGACCTCGCGAGGTGGGCGGTCCGACTTCTTGCTTCCGCCATCCGAATCTCCACGACCTTCCCGGTGCTGACTCCGGCTTCTGCGGCTGCCTTCGCCTTGGCGCTGGCTGCCCTGGTCATTCCGGCGAGGCTCCGGGTCACGGCTCCGACGAGGCTCTGGGTCGCGGCTCCGACGAGGTTCTGGGTCGCGGTTCCGGCGAGGTTCTGGGCCGCGGTCTTCATTCCGACTCCTCCTAGGCTCGGGCTCATGAACATTGTTCTGGTTCCGGCGAGGTTCCGGCGAGCGCTCCTCGTTTCTCGTTTCTTGGCAGCACGTTGTCGCGGATAACAACCGCACCGTGCCCTATGGGCCTGGTGTTTCCGGCTGGACTACGGCGGCGAGGGGGTCGCGGGTAACCGTTGGGCGGAGGAGAGGGGTTGCGGTATCTGTCTCGTCCGGAGTACATCGCATCCTTTCCCTTTCTTGGATCCGACGGAGGCGTCTGTGACGGGACGGGGATCGGATTTGGGTGTTCCCTGGCCCTTCTTCTGCGCTCTGAGGTGAAGGAGATATGCCCTAGAGGCAATAATAAAAGTAGTTATTATTTATATCTCTATGTTTATGATAAATGTTTATATGTCATGCTATAATTGTATTAACCGAAACATTAGTACATGTGTGATATGTAGACAACAAGAAGTCCCTAGTATGCCTCTTAAACTAGCTTGTTGATTAATGGATGATTAGTTTCATAATCATGAACATTGGATGTTATTAATAACAAGGTTATATCATTATATGAATGATGTAATGGGCACACCCAATTAAGCGTAGCATAAGATCTCGTCATTAAGTTATTTGCTATAAGCTTTCAATACATAGTTACCTAGTCCTTATGACCATGAGATCATGTAAATCACTTATACCGGAAAGGTACTTTGATTACACCAAACACCACCGCGTAAATGGGTGGTTATAAAGGTGGGATTAAGTATCCGGAAAGTATGAGTTGAGGCATATGGATCAACAAGTGGGATTTGTCCATCCCGATGACTGGATAGATATACTCTGGGCCCTCTCGGTGGAATGTTGTCTAATGTCTTGCAAGCATATGAATGAGTTCATAAGAGACCACATACCACGGTACGAGTAAAGAGTACTTGTCAGAAGACGAGGTTGAACAAGGTATAGAGTGATACCGAAGATCAAACCTCGGACAAGTAAAATATCGCGAGACAAAGGGAATTGGTAATGTTTGTGAATGGTTCATTCGATCACTAAAGTCATCGTTGAATATGTGGGAGCCATTATGGATCTCCGCGATCCCGCTATTGGTTATTGGTCGGAGTAAGTACTCAACCATGTCCGCATAGTTCTCGAACCGTAGGGTGACACACTTAAAGTTGGATGTTGAAATGGTAGTTCTTGAATATGGAATGAAGTTGGAATATTTGTTCGGAGTCCCGGATGTGATCCCGGACATCACGAGGAGTTCCGGAATGGTCCGGAGAATAAGATTCATATATAGGATGTCATTTTATGTGAATAAAATGTCGCGGAAGGTTCTATGGAAGGTTCTAGAAGGTTCTAGAAAAGTCCGGAAGAAACCACCAAGGAAGGTGGAGTCCACAAGGGACTCCACCTCCATGGCCGGCCAGCCCTAGTGGGGGTGGAGTCCCAAGAGGACTCCACCATAGGGGGCCGGCCACCCCCCACATGGGAGGTGGGAATCCCACCTTTGGGTGGGAGTCCTAGTTGGGCTAGGTTTGCCCCCTCCTATGGAAGGTTTTGGTTTCGGGTCTTATTCGAAGACTTGGACACCAACACTTGGGATCCACCTATATAATGAGGGGCCAAGGGAGGGGGCCGGCGACCCCTAAGACCATAGCTTGGCCGCCCCTTGAGTGGCCGGCCACCCCCTCCCAAACCCTAGCTTTGCTCCTCCACTTCATATTGCCCGGCTTGCTTAGCGAAGCTCCGCCGGACTTCTACACCGCCACCGACACCACGCCGTCGTGCTCGTCGGATTCAAGAGGAGCTACTACTTCCGCTGCCCGCCGGAACGGGGAGGTGGACGTCGTCTTCATCAACAACCGAACGTGTGACCGAGTACGGAGGTGCCGCCCGTTCGTGGCGCCGGAACCGATCGTGATCAAGATCTTCTACGCGCTTTTGCAAGCGGCAAGTGAACGTCTACCGCAGCAACAAGAGCCTCATCTTGTAGGCTTTGGAATCTCTTCAAGGGTGAGACTCGATACCCCCTCATTGCTACCGTCTTCTAGATTGCATCTTGGCTTGGATTGCGTGTTCGCGGTAGGAAATTTTTGTTTTCTATGCAACGTTTTCCTACAAGTGGTATCGTAGCCGTGTCTATGCATAGATGGTTGCACGAGTAGAACACAATGGTTTGTGGGCGTTGATGCTCTTGTTATCTTTAGTTGAGTACTTTGCATCTTTATGGCATAGTGGGATGAAGCGGCTCGGACTAACTTTACATGACCGCGTTCATGAGACTTGTTCCTCGTTCGACATGCAACTTGTATTGCATAAGAGGCTTTGCGGGTGTCTCGTCTCTCCTACTATAGTAAAGATTCAATTTACTCTTCTATTGACAACATTAGTATCAACGTTGTGGTTCATGTTCGTAGGTAGATTAGATCTATATCGAAAACCCTAAACCACGTAAAATATGCAAACCAAATTAGAGAGCGTCTAACTTGTTTTTGCAGGGTTTGGTGATGTGATATGGCCATAATGTGATGATGAATATGTATGAGATGATCATTATTGTATTGTGGCAACCGGCAGGAGCCTTATGGTTGTCTTTAAATTTCATGTTGAGTAGTATTTCAAAGTAGTTGTAATAGTTGCTACATGGAGGACAATCATGAAGACGGCGCCATTGACCTTGGTGCTTCGCCGACGATGATGGAGATCATGCCCGAAGATGATGGAGATCATGTCCGTGCTTTGGAGATGAAGATCAAAGGCGCAAAGACAAAAGGGCCATATCATATCACATATGAACCGCATGTGATGTTAATCCTTTTATGCATCTTATTTTGCTTAGATCGCGACGGTAGCATTATAAGATGATCCCTCACAAAAATCTCAAGATAATAAAGTGTTCATCCTTAGTAGCACCGTTGCCAAGACTTGTCGTTTCGAAGCATCTCGTGATGATCGGGTGTGATAGAATCAACAAGTGCATACAACGGGTGCAAGCCAGTTTTGCACATGCGGATACTAAGGTGGCCTTGACGAGCCTAGCATGTACTGACATGGTCTCGGAACACGTGATACCGAAAGGTAGAGCATGAATCATATGATTGATATGATGAACACTTTGAGTGTTCGCCATTGAAATTACACCTTGTCTCGTGATGATCGGACTATGGTGTGGTGGATTTGGTTCGTGTGATCACTAAGACAATGCGAGGGATATTGTTTTGAGTGGGAGTTCACCTAGATTTTTTAATTATATTGAATTAAAATTTGAACTCAATTTGTCATAAAGTTAGTCTAAACTATTGCAAATATATGTTGTAGAGATGGCGTCCCCAATCAATTTTAACCAGTTCCTAGAGAAAGAAAAGCTTAAAAGCAACGGTAGCAACTTCACCGACTGGTTCCGTCATGTGAGGATCTTCCTCTCTGGCGGAAATCCGCAATATGTGCTTGATGCACCGCTAGGTGACCCTCCCGCGAAACCGAAACCGATGAAGTAAAAGCTGTTTACGAGACTCGGAAAACTCGGTACTCTCAAGTTCGGTGTGCCATCCGTGCGATCTGGAATCCGATCTTCAAAAACGTTTTGAGCACCACGATCCTCATGAGTTGATGAAAGAGTTAAAGACTATTTTCGAGACTCATGCGGCCGTGGAATGCTATGAAGCATCGAAACATTTCTTCGACTCGTATGATGGAAGAAGGCAGCTCCATTAGTGAGCACATGCTCGCCATGACCGGGCATGCGAAGAAACTCGGTGACTTGGGAATAGTGATTCCTAACAGATCGGGGATTAATCGTGTCCTTCAATCACCGCCACCAAGTTACAAGAACTTTGTGATGAACTACAATATGCGGAACATGAACAAGGAGTTACTCGAACTTTTTGGCATGCTAAAAGCTGCCGAGATTGAGATCAAGAAAGAGCACCAAGTGTTGATGGTCAACAAGACCACTAGTTTCAAGAAACAGGGCAAGTCTAAGGGAAAATTCAAGAAGGGTGGCAAGAAAGCTGCCACGCCTCCTATGAAACCTAAGAACGGCCCTAAGCCCGATGCTCGAGTGCTATTACCGCAAGGAGAAGGGACACTGGAAGCGTAATTGCTCCAAGTATCTGGCTGATCTGAAGAGCGGCCTTGTCAAGAAGAAGAAAGAAGGTATATCTGATATACATGTGATAGATGTTTATCTCACTGGTTCTCGTTCTAGTACCTGGGTATTTGATACTGGTTCGGTTGCTCATATTTGTAACTCGAAACAGGAACTAAAGAATAAACGAAGACTACTCGAAAGATGAAGTGACAATGCGCGTTGGAAATGGATCCAAAGTCGATGTGATCGCTGTCGGCACACTTCCTCTACATCTACCTTCGGGATTAGTTTTAAGCCTAAATAATTGTTATTTTGTACCCGCGTTGAGCATGAACATTATATCTCGGATCTTGTTTAATGCAAGACGGTTATTCATTCAAGTCTGAGAATAATGGTTGTTCTATTTTTATGAATAATATCTTTTATGGTCAAGCACCACAAAAGAATGGCTTATTTCTGTTAGATCTCGATAGTAGTGATACGCATATACATAACATCGATGCTAAGCGAATTAAATTGAATGATAATTCTACTTATATGTGGCACTGTCGTCTTGGTCATATTGGAGTGAAGCGCATGAAGAAACTCCATACCGATGGATTACTTGAATCACTTGACTTTGAGTCACTTGATAGATGCGAAGCATGTCTAATGGGAAAAATGACTAAGACTCCATTTTCCGGTATGATGGAGCGAGCTACCGACTTATTGGAAATCATACATACCGATGTGTGCGGACCAATGAGTGTAGCATCGCGCGGTGGTTATCGTTATGTTCTAACCTTCACGGATGATCCGAGTAGATATGGGTATATCTATTTCATGAAACATAAATCCGAAACTTTCGAGAAGTTTAAGGAATTTCAAAGTGAAGTAGAAAATCAACGTAACAAGAAGATAAAATTTCTACGATCTGATCGTGGAGGTGAATATCTGAGTTATGAGTTTGGCATGCATTTAAAGAAATGCGGAATACTTTCACAATTGACACCGCCGGGAACACCACAACGAAACGGTGTATCCGAACGTCGTAATCGAACTCTCTTAGATATGGTTCGTTCTATGATGTCTCTTACCGATTTGCCATTATCATTTTGGAGTTATGCATTAGAGACAGCCGCATTCACTTTAAATAGAGCACCATCAAAATCCGTAGAAACGACACCGTATGAATTATGGTTTAATAAGAAACCTAAGTCATCGTTCTCGAAAGTTTGGGGTTGCGAAGCCTATGTAAAGAAGTTACAACCGGACAAGCTAGAACCCAAAGCGGAGAAATGCGTCTTCATAGGATACCCTAAGGAAACTATAGGGTATACTTTCTATCACAAATCCGAAGGCAAAATATTTGTTGCAAAGAACGGAACCTTTCTTGAGAAAGAATTTCTCACTAAAGAAGTGACTTGGAAGAAAAGTAGAACTCGATGAGATTAATGAATCTATACTCGTTGATCGGAGTAGCGCAGATACCGGAAGTTGTACCTGTACCGCCTACACCGGCAACGAGAGGAAGCTAATGATAATGATCATGAAACTTCGAACGAGGAAACTATCGAACCTCGCGGATCGACAAGGGAACGTGCCACTCCTGATTGGTATGATCCTTGTCTAAATGTCATGATTGTGGATAACAATGATGAGGACCCCGCGACGTATGAAGAAGCAATGATGAGCCCGGATTCCAACAAATGGCAAGAAGCCATGAAATCCGAAATGGGATCCATGTATGATAACAAAGTATGGACTTTGGTAGACTTACCCGATAGCCGAAAGGTCGTCGAGAATAAATGGATCTTCAAAAGAAAAACAGATGCTCGATGGTAATATTATCGTCTATAAAGCTCGACTTGTCGCAAAGGGTTTCCGACAAATTCAAGGAGTTGACTACGATGAGACTTTCTCACCTGTAGCGAAGCTAAAATCTGTGAGGATTTTGTTAGCAATAGCTGCATTTTTCGATTATGAGATTTGGCGTATGGATGTCAAAACGGCGTTCCTTAATGGAGATATTGAGGAAGAGTTGTATATGGTACAACCCAAAGGTTTTGTCGATCCTAAAAATGCCGACAAAGTATGCAAACTTCAGCGTTCAATCTATGGACCGAAGCAAGCATCAAGAAGTTGGAACCGACGCTTTGATAAGGTGATCAAAGACTTTGGGTTTATACAGAGTGTCATGGAGAGGCCCGTATTTACAAGAAAGTGAGTGGGAGCTCAGTAGCATTCCCGATATTATATGTAGATGACATATTATTAATTGGGAATGATATAGAACTATTAAGCAGATGTAAAAGGTTATTTGAATAATAGTTTTTCAATGAAAGACCTTGGTGAAGCATCGTATATATTAGGCATCAAGATTTATAGAGATAGATCAAGACGCCTAATAGGGCTATCGCAGAGTACATATCTGGACAAGATTCTAAAGAAATTTAGAATGGACGAAAGTAAGAAAGGGTTCTTACCTATGTTACCAGGCAAGGTCTTGAGTAAGACTCAAGGACCGGCTACGGCAGAAGAAAGAGAAAGGATGAGTAATATCCCCTATGCCTCGGCGATAGGATCTATCATGTATGCCATGCTATGTACTAGACCGGATATAGCACATGCTCGTTAGTTTGACTAGCGAGATATCAAAGTGATCCGGGAATGGAACACTGGACAGCGGTCAAGAATATCCTAAAGTACTTGAAAAGAACTAAGGATATGTTTCTTTGTTATGGAGGTGACCAAGAGCTCGTTGTAAATGGTTACACCGATGCAAGTTGGAACACCGATCCCGATGACTCTAAGTCACAATCCGGGTACGTGTTTATATTGAATGGTGCCTGCAGATGAGCTGGGCAAGCTCGAAGCAGGTGCACGGTGGCGAAGTCTTCAACGGAATCGAGTACATAGCGGCTTCGGAGGCTTCATCGAAGCGGTATGGATGAAGAGGTTCATTGTAGAGCTCGAGTGTGGTTCCTAGTGCATTGGACCCATTAATCATTTATCGTGATAACATGGGTGCCATCGCCAATGCACAAGAGCCAAGGTCACACAAGAGGCTGAAGCATATCAAGCTGCGTTACCACTCGATTCGCGAGTACATCGAAGATGGAGAAGTAAAGATTTGCAAAGTACACACCGATCCGAATGTAGCAGCATCCGTTGACTAAAGCTCTCCCTAGGGCAAAGCATGACCAACACCAAAATGCCATGGGTGTTAGGTATATTACAATGTAATCTAGATTATTGACTCTAGTGCAAGTGGGAGACCGAAGGAGATATGCCCTAGAGGCAATAATAAAAGTAGTTATTATTTATATCTCTATGTTTATGATAAATGTTTATATGTCATGCTATAATTGTATTAACCGAAACATTAGTACATGTGTGATATGTAGACAACAAGAAGTCCCTAGTATGCCTCTTAAACTAGCTTGTTGATTAATGGATGATTAGTTTCATAATCATGAACATTGGATGTTATTAATAACAAGGTTATATCATTATATGAATGATGTAATGGGCACACCCAATTAAGCGTAGCATAAGATCTCGTCATTAAGTTATTTGCTATAAGCTTTCAATACATAGTTACCTAGTCCTTATGACCATGAGATCATGTAAATCACTTATACCGGAAAGGTACTTTGATTACACCAAACACCACTGCGTAAATGGGTGGTTATAAAGGTGGGATTAAGTATCCGGAAAGTATGAGTTGAGGCATATGGATCAACAGTGGGATTTGTCCATCCCGATGACGGATAGATATACTCAGGGCCCTCTCGGTGGAATGTTGTCTAATGTCTTGCAAGCATATGAATGAGTTCATAAGAGACCACATACCACGGTACGAGTAAAGAGTACTTGTCGAAGACGAGGTTGAACAAGGTATAGAGTGATACCGAAGATCAAACCTCGGACAAGTAAAATATCGCGAGACAAAGGGAATTGGTAATGTTTGTGAATGGTTCATTCGATCACTAAAGTCATCGTTGAATATGTGGGAGCCATTATGGATCTCCGGATCCCGCTATTGGTTATTGGTCGGAGTAAGTACTCAACCATGTCCGCATAGTTCTCGAACCGTAGGGTGACACACTTAAAGTTGGATGTTGAAATGGTAGTTCTTGAATATGGAATGAAGTTGGAATATTTGTTCGGAGTCCCGGATGTGATCCCGGACATCACGAGGAGTTCGGAATGGTCCGGAGAATAAGATTCATATATAGGATGTCATTTTATGTGAATAAAATGTCGCGGAAGGTTCTATGGAAGGTTCTAGAAGGTTCTAGAAAAGTCCGGAAGAAACCACCAAGGAAGGTGGAGTCCACAAGGGACTCCACCTCCATGGCCGGCCAGCCCTAGTGGGGGTGGAGTCCCAAGAGGACTCCACCATAGGGGGCCGGCCACCCCCACATGGGAGGTGGGAATCCCACCTTTGGGTGGGAGTCCTAGTTGGGCTAGGTTTGCCCCCTCCTATGGAAGGTTTTGGTTTCGGGTCTTATTCGAAGACTTGGACACCAACACTTGGGATCCACCTATATAATGAGGGGCCAAGGGAGGGGGCCGGCGACCCCTAAGACCATAGCTTGGCCGCCCCCCTTGAGTGGCCGGCCACCCCCTCCCAAACCCTAGCTTTGCTCCTCCACTTCATATTGCCCGGTTTGCTTAGCGAAGCTCCGCCGGACTTCTACACCGCCACCGACACCACGCCGTCGTGCTGTCGGATTCAAGAGGAGCTACTACTTCCGCTGCCCGCCGGAACGGGGAGGTGGACGTCGTCTTCATCAACAACCGAACGTGTGACCGAGTACGGAGGTGCTGCCCGTTCGTGGCGCCGGAACCGATCGTGATCAAGATCTTCTACGCGCTTTTGCAAGCGGCAAGTGAACGTCTACCGCAGCAACAAGAGCCTCATCTTGTAGGCTTTGGAATCTCTTCAAGGGTGAGACTCGATACCCCCTCGTTGCTACCGTCTTCTAGATTGCATCTTGGCTTGGATTGCGTGTTCGCGGTAGGAAAATTTTTGTTTTCTATGCAACGTTTTCCTACATGAGGATCCGGTGTGTGATTCATCATCGGGATGCCGATCGGCGCGGGCGTCCTTCTGCGCGGTAGATACACAGTTATCCGGATTGGATTCTAACCTGCGCGAAGTATCTGCCTTGCTCGTCGCTGCACCTGCTGAAGCGACAAGTGTGCGGAGATGGTTGATATCAACTTCTTCGTCCTTCTTCTTCAGCAATTCCGCTGCTTTCTGCATGTTGTCCTTTGGAGTTTCCAGCGGCTGGTGAACTGCGGGCGTGTTAAAGGCTATCCTGCGAGGCGGAATTGCTTCTCTGACAATGCGATCAGCCTCCGCCTGCGCATAGGTCATCTTTACTTCCCACTCAGCCCTCATGTTCTTGACGTGCTCGAGTGTGGTAGTAATCTCGCGGTCCTGTCTGTCGAAGTTTTCCAGCCAGGCTGCATGATCTGCCCTTCCTATCTTTAATGCAGCTTCGGTGTCGGCGAGCCTCTTGGCTGTGGCCAGCATCTCCTTTCTGGCGGTCTCTAGAGCCTCCAGATCTGCGGCGTCGCCCGGAGTTATAGGTGTGTTAAGAACTGCTCGCGCGGCCACCTCTTCTGCTGACAGGATTTCCTCCGAGGGAGAATCCCTTTGGGGTCGCACCCGAGACATTGGAGATCCTTGTTGGGATGGTTCAGATTGGCTAACTTGGTCTCCAGATCCGGTTTGTCCCAGCGCTGCTATCGTTGCGAGAACCTGCTTCGGCTGGGCGGAGTTGACTTCAGGCTGATCGCCGAGACCATACTCCTCCAACTTGCGTACGAAGTCATCAGATTCCATGGACGGGGTGTCTCCGGAAATTGGGCTCAGATTGCCCAAGATCGATTCTTCAACCGGAGCTTCGCTTTCTCCGACAGGCTGAGCCTGATCCAGATCTGCGCCGCTTTCCGGTGCCTCTTCCTGCTCGGGACCAGCTCCGACTTCTTGAAGGGCGGTTCCGGCGGTATGGGCCAAGAAGTGTACGAAGTGGCACCTCTGCTTTTCTAACACCTGGGAGACCCAGGCGGATCTGCATTGGTCTTCCACCTTTGTTTCCTGCTCAGGGGCGGATTGGGTGGGCTTTGAAATTTCCAGATCTAAGGCGGAATCTTCCTTGGGAAGTTCCTGCGTCTCAGATTGGATCTTCGCGACGGCGTCCAGCTCTGCGGCGGTCGCGTCTGCGTTACTTACCAGTGGGTTTCCGTCGGAATCGACGGTTTCCCCGATGAAGATGTGTATGCCGCCAACTGGGATGATGGAGAGCTTGACGGGGTCGGTTTTAGCCGGAATCCAACACTCATCCGGAGGGACGATCGGCAGATTTCCGGCGTAAAGGACACGCCCCACAGCGATGGTGTCGTCGTAGCTTCCCATGGCGGAACCCTCCCGGTTCCGGCCTCCGGACGCCGCGAGGCCCCACGGTGGGCGCCAACCGTCGTTGCCTAATCGACGGTACCTCGGAGGAGGGATCCTCACGAGGGGAGAAGAAGTAGGGGCCATAGGGCGGAGTGCACACGGGACGGTGGTACGCGAGTTACCCGGCTCGGAACACCTGCACGATGACAGGGCCTCACTCGCTGCTTGTCCGGAATTATCCGGGCGCTTTCGCGTTGTTACAATGAGTTGTGGTTGTGCCTCTAGGGCTCCCGGGATCCGGCTTATAAAGGCGCACGGATCTAGGGTTTACATGGAGAGTCCTAGCCGGATTACGGATAGCCTAACTACGGTACAATATCTTGCCGTGCACGTCACGGATCCGCCTTCCATACACGTCGTCCCGGATCCGGGTTCCTCATGGGCCTCCATGGATCCGGGTTACTCCTATGTCGGTACGGATCCGGCCTGCCGATCCTGGGCTGGACTTCTTCCTTCATGATCAACGACGAACCGGGCCGCCCGATGGGCCACATGCCTCACCACCATCTGTGGGCCACCCGGGCTTGCCGGATCTAGGCACTGTCGATGGTACACCTATGAAGTATACCCACAACAGTCCTCGCCCCTCCCGTTGCCAGAGCAGCAAGTAGAGGAGGCGGTGACGCGTCGATTCTGAGATGGCCAAATGTCGGCGGTGGCTTGGGTGGAACCCTAGTTCGGTGCCTTCTTCTTAGTCGCAACGTGGGTTTCAACTTGCTTTTCTTATGAACCAGGCCATTATGTATTTTTATCTCTATTTGTATGAATGCGGAGAACAACAATTCCGTTAGGAAAAAGTTCCATCACCCAATATTTGTATGTATTTTTATCTCTATTTATATGAATGCACAGGAGAAGGCAATCTTCTATGCTACTGGTGCTTCATGTGATCTAACCTGGTCCTATCGAAAATTGGCCAACATGTCGTTTCTCTATATGTATTTGACCAAGGATCAACAAGACTGTCCCGTATAGTAGCCAACTACTGTATATACATATACAAACACGAGATTTAAAAAAATGGTGGACGCATGCATAGATCCCGCTCCCCGCTCCCCAGCATACACCTCATAACACGAACGGTGAACATCCAAATTCTGAATTTACACACGGTTTTGTTTCGAATAAGATACACGGACGGCTATACCGGCCAGCCTTGTTTATCACGAGTACCCCTTTCTGGGGGTACGGGTTCATCTTCTAGCAGACCCTATTTGTCTAACCCCATGAACTGCAGGCCTGCCGATCGAAGCCGGCCGGTTATTCAAAGTGCGTGAGCACGACCTATTATATGTTGCTTTGGCTTTTAAGTTACGCGAAGCACCAGAACGTGGCGATGAAGTGGCAGCAATATACCACTGCAATCATCGACGCAGATAATACAATATATTCAGCCAATCGTTGTGATAGAACGATCGACCGATCGATGGCGACCATCGAGGCAAGAACAATGCTTGATTGGTAGTACACTCGACGTGAACCGGCGCACTCTGAAAGTCTGAATAGATTATAGATGCCAATTGCCATACTTCCTTTTCGTGTGATTCCTTAAACATATCTCGCCGAGCGTAAACTTTGTTATAGAAATAAATAAGAAAAAATCCAAATAATCGGCTGAGACGCTGCAGAACCTGAACTTTTCTTCCACAGGAAACAAAATCAATGAGATTAAAGCCGGCCAGCTCCTAGCGCCTGCGAACTATTAGAAGAATATGCCGTCGGGCCTAAGAAATGAAAGGCCGGAGCTAGCAAATCGAGCGGGAAAGGGGTGATGGGAGATCAGCATCATCACTGATGGCCTGCTGATGATGGGATCGATGGGACATCCATGATCAAGGCCCTGATGGCCAGGCTTGTGCGGAAATGAAAACTTGTGTGCCCATAAGCATAAACCCGTGGCCTGTCAACGACTTGTACTGTTTATTGATAGGTTAGGTATAAGTAGTATCATCTGGCACTCCACTAGTTATGATCATCTCATTGCCACGACGGCGACAGAGTATGCTTTCGAAGGTTTTACACTTGACGTGTACCGGCTCCTGCAGAAGCTGGATTTCCACATCTAGTCTCCAGTTCCTACTGCGTTAGGGCATTTTCAGCGAGTCATTTTATTTCAGACATCAAAAGTATTTATTTTGTCGGTTTGATCTTATTTCTATTTTTTGTTGTTACGAAGAAGGTAGTGAGTTGCCCGACCATAGATCTCATGATGCACATAGAAAAATTGCAGAAACATAACTGGTCTAGGCGCGAGCTCAATCAAATTATCCTGAAATTATCACGCTTTGTGCTAGACACTATTATCACACAGCCCCTCAACTGTCATGTTGTGTATGAGCATACAAGAATTCGTGCGCTCCACATTCATTCCTAAAAGCCTCTTGTTATTTTGTAAATCTACAAAATTTCTCTTCTTCAGGACTGATGATTGTCTATACAAATGTAGATCACGGACGGCTAGATTATAGTCCTTGTTTCATGGTGGTCATTGATCAAAAAATAGTGAACCTGAAGAGAATTGCCTTCCGTAATCCAAGAAAATATTGGAGAGCGCGTCATTGTAAGGACATGTCATGTGGAAGAAATATTGCCAAATCCAAGAGCCCAACGACGGCGTGGATTGAGGTGGCGGTGGCCATGGCGACGAATACACGAGACAACGGCGAGGATGGCTGTAGGGACCGGGCTCGTCTGATGATGGCACGTGGGTTCAAACAACACCGGCAAGAGGATTGGTCTCTGACAAGCAGCGGCCGCTCCGGAAATGATGAGAAACTATGGAGGCCATGGCGGCGCGGTGGAGAGAGGAGTATCGATTCCGGAGTGGACCAGAAATATGTCACTGATGGTACCGCCAGGGGGATCAATACGCTGACCTGATGGCAATGGCGCAACGCCACCTGGCCCGTCGGTGGGCTGGCGGGCGCGAGCGAGCGGAGGTCAAATGGTCGATCGATACTCGTCAGGAGCCGCAACCCAACAACGACTGGGCAATTGCAACGCGCCGACGGCGATGGACGGAGATAGCTACACCACGGCTCCGGAGAGGCGCACAGCACAGTCGAGCCAAGTGTCGGTCCTGGAATGAATGCTACAGCGTCGCTCCAAATTGTTTGGTTGAAGAGCTGGTCAGTCCGAGATTCTCGCAACAAAAAAAATGGTCAGTCCGGGTGGTACGTCGTGGGTTAGCGCAGTCTGTAGCCGGTGGTGGGCTCGCTGAAATTAGAGCATCCCCACTCGTTGGCGCTCCCCACGCCCAAATCCGGCGAAATTTTCGTCCGAATTTGAGGAAGATTTGGCGTGGGGAGTAGTAGTTTCCCAGCCGTGTGCCCAGGCGAAGTCGACGATGCGAATTTAAAAAACGGAAACTTGACAAACTACGGCTAAAAACGGGTGAATATAGACTAAATTTAATGATATTTATTATATAACGGGCGGAGTTCATACATAGAGGCCGAATTCGACTATATTTCGAATTCGGCTAGGGGAATTCAAATGCTAATTTTAAAACACGGCGCTCTACATGCCGAAATGGCGGTAGAACACCGTGTAGTCGCCGCCGTCGCCGTCGGAGCCGTCGTCGTTGACCTTCGACCGCACGGTCCGGGCCGCCGCTGCCTCGGCCGGCGTCTCCCCACCCCGGGGATGGCTTGTACCATTCGTCGTCGGAGGACTCGAGGTCGACGACGGGGACGACGACGTCGGATGGAGGTGTCGCAGACGACGGTAGCGCGCGACATCGTCGTTGGCGGTTGGAGCGGCGCGGGCGGCGAGTTGGCGTGCGGCGGCCGGGTCCGGCGGCCGCCGCCGCCGCTCCGCCTCCTCGCGCTCCCGGCCGCGCCCGGCCCGGTCCGGTGCGGCGTCGTCCGCGCGCTTCTCCTCCTCCATGTCCTTCGGCGACCCGGCGATCGCCTCCGCCATCGCGGCGTCCTCCGCGCGCTTCGCCTCCTCCTCGACGAGCTGGTTTGCGGCGGCCTCTTTCTTCGTCTTCTTCCGGCCGCTCCGCGGCGCGGAAGGCCGGTCGCGGATGACGAGGGCGCCGCCGCTGCGCCCTTCGGTCGGCGGCGGAGACGCCGGCTCCTTCTTGACGCGCACCGGCGTCGAAGGCGACGTCGCCTCCTCCTCTTCACCGGCGCCAAGGATGACCTCGGCGCCGATCCGAAGACAACGAGCCGGCAGCCATGCGCCGTGGTGCCGGACGTTCCCCGGCGGCGGCTCGCCGATGCCCTCGATGGAGGGGGCATCGTGAGCACCGGGAAGTTGCCGCCCTCGATGTGCTCGAGGACGGCCTCGAGTGTCCGGCCCGGCGCGCTCCACCAACGTCGGCGGCCCGCGGCGTTGTTGCGCGGAGGCGGAGGCGGCGGGCCGTCGTAGGAGGCGAGCTCCCGCTCCCACCGCCGCAGAAGTACGAGTTCCACGCCGTGTAGTTGTCGGGGTGGTGGCGTGGCTCGGCGCGCTCCTCATCCGTCAAGGTCATCCGCGCCTCCTCGATGGCGACGTCGAGGGCGTGGCCATGAGGCGGCGGCGGGATTGGTACGCCGCCAACACTAAGCCGCCACCCGCCGCCGGGAGGCCTCGTGTCCGGCGGGCAGGGGTACCCCGCCTGGTGGAGGAGGTGCCCCTCCCACGCGTGGAGCGACCGGCGGGGGAAGCCGTTGTTGGCTGCGCGCGTCGTCGTCGTAGAACGCCATCGGGAGAGTAGAGGAGAGTGGAGGGAGAGTGGAGCACGGGGTACGCCTCGCGGCGAGCGAGCGGCGTATATAGGCGCGGCTGGCGCGGGGGATTAATGCCGCGTGGAATGCGACGCGTCCGCGGCGAGCTGACCGGCGGCAGCCTTTAGTGCGCGCGGAAGACGATGCGTGCGCGGAAGACGACGACATTAACTCGCCGCATGGCCGGCGAATGCAGACCGGCGGCAGACTTTTACAGCGCGCGGAATACGATGCGATGAGGACGACGATCGGTTTCTCTCGCCGACAAGTTGGGGCCACCAGACGCGCGGGAAGTTTCCTCGGTATTTCCCGCGCTTTCGTTTCGTCCGGAGTCCCCGAGCGCTCCGGGGGGCCGGGGATGGCGTGGGATCGCCGGATGAATTTAGGCCCAAATCCGGACGAAAAAGAGGAACCGGGGGCGCGACTGAACCGAATTACGCCGTCCGGATGGAAAAAAGGCTCGCCGGGGGCCTCGTCGGGGGACAAGTGGAGATGCTCTTAGTGAGTGGTCTAGACTCTAGATGGGCTGGCTCGATCACAGGGACACCAGCCATGTGCACCACGCCACATGACTCGCGTATGTGGCCCTTCTTCTCAGCGCCACGGGCGTTGGGCTCATCTCAGGCCCTCACCCGCTGCTCTCCCAAGCCCAGGTGCCCAGGCCGGTGCGACTAAGACGAGGTTTTATTTTCCCTAGGAGGATCTCTATTAAAAAAAAATCTACAGTGTACAAAACCCATATAATGGCGTACGAAACACGGACTAAAAACTTACAAGTTTGGACAGTCTTCCTTCAAAAGAAACTCACTGCTATCTTCACATCTCCCGTATTCCTCTCTTCAATTCCAAGCCTACATCCTATATGTAGCCGTTTCGCGGTACACATTCGCCTCAAATAGGCTTGGACCTTTAAACTGAAAATTGAAAGCTCAAACTCATAGACAAGATATTTGAACAATAATCTAGTGACCTTCCGTTCAATAATATACTAGCTTCCAACTTCTAACGAAATTAAAAGGTTGGGGCTTGGCAACTTCCTAGATAATGTAAACCTTGATCAGTCAACCAACAATTAACAGAACCTTTAGCGCAACAAACCTACGTGTGTTTCAACTGAAGAAACAAATAAATTCAGAGTTATGTAGCTACATGTTCAACTGAAGTATAGAAACTGCCGTTTCGTATTCGTTGGCGCATATGATCGAGTAAAATAGTGTTTTTCTCAACTCACTCACTAACTAACTTACTACAAAAATATAACCAAATAATAGATTTCCTTAGATCAACTACCGCTTCATATTCAGACGGGAAATAGGAGGATAGCACTCCATATGAAACTTTGAAAAGCTGAAGCCCACGCTTGCTTGTCATCGACACAGATGGCTATGGCGGTGCAAATCTGAAAAGCTTATCCGTTGCTCGATTCCGATACAAACGAATCATGGCAGCATATCTCGTGATTCGACTCTAGACGGTTGGATGCGGAAACAAAAACAAGTGACACGGTGGTAGCATGAATTACAACGACGTTGGAGCTCCTAAAGGGATGGCTCATCCACTATAAAGTTTTGTCAGATCAAAGATCGACGACGCACGAAGAAGAAGGCAAAAGGATAACAGGATGGGTAATTTGAATAGGGAGGACATACAGAGGAGGTGCATGGAAATAAAGGGTCAAGTTGTGTACATGAGTAAATAAGGGAAACTATTCAAATATTTTCACATGCTTCATCCTTTCAAAAGTCATGCACAATTAGTTAATTAGAGGAAAATCAGACAAGAGCTAGAAAAAGGTACAACACATTCGTGACCTAGCATGAAGTAGAAATAGAGTACGCCCCTTGGCATCATCAAACATGACAAACATAAGCAAGCCCCATAATTTTAGTTTACATTTTTTAGAAACATTAAAGTGTCCCAACAAAAATGGTGCATTCGTAACTAATTGTGGAACGTTCCCTCTCAAACCCAACGAGAAACTAGTTACGGAATGTTCCCTCTCAAACCCAACCCAACACATGTCCCCAAGGAGCTTCACCCGTGATCATTAGGGTCGGTGTAAGCGTTACAAGAGCTTAGGTTTCTCGTATTTGGTTTGCAAGCTTCTAAAAATGTAGGAGTACAAGAAAAACATGAAACTAATAAAATTTGTTAAGAGGCAAGAATGTCCCCGAAGAATTGTTGTATGCCATAATGGTCACACAAAAGAAAGTGAATTTTTCTAAGATCAAATAAATAATTTTTATTTTGAAACTGCATACATAATAGATCATAGGAAAGATTCTATGACTTTCGGTCCCACAGACAAAACATGCTCGGTAGAAAAATACCTAGGACTAAAATCCTCCAAATTTACATGACACTTTTTTAGGGATATGTCTCTAAACAAAGAAGCCTTGATAGATGTGTTTAAAAAAACATGTAACAAAATTTTAAAAGGAGTTGATGATGTATCCCACTAACGTACAAAATGTCAAATGCAAATATTTTGTTTTCTGAGCTACACACAATTGATAAATTATGATTTCTTTTTGAATATTTGAATCACTATACTTAGATCCACACATTTGTTATTTTTGTGTAGCCCAAAATACACATTATTTTCAGTTGGAAGTTTACACGTTTGTGGGAAACAATACTATCTACATGATAATTTATTTTTAATTTTTTCTAAAACTTAGGAATATGTTTTTCAATTAATTTTTAAAAATGGGAGCCCATGTACACTAAATCTTAGTCATGATAGACAAAAGTTAGTATCTTTTTTTAGAAACATAATACGTTTTGACGCTCACATACACGCATATATGCTCACCCCTATAAAGGAACACATGCACACCCTATGCCTATGAACATCTCCGAAAGACTGAGCCGACGGATTGGATCTTGAAATTGACGAAGTCACTACAGACGCATCGCTGTCGACGGAAGCGTCGCCTCGCAATGAATGAATATTCCACCATTATGAGACACACAGATGTTAAACCTGTGATTTGAACTCTGGTGGACTGGATGTACAACCATCCTTCTAACCAGGTTGGTTTTCACTATGATCTTTTATTTTTCGAATGTGAATGATGCAGATAAGAAGTTCAACAAGACCATGACAAGTGTCCAGCACATAAACCCATGCGTGCGAGGTGCGACTCGACACGACGCACCCACCACCAGGCAGCATCACACGCTGATCCGAACTTGAACGATCCGAGGGTAGACCACCTCGTCCAACATACACGTAGCAAAGCATCTTACGATTTGGTCTCGGGGCGTTGGCTGTTTTCAGATGAGCGGCTCCAGATATGGTCTACCCACCGGGTCGCATGATTTTGGGTCGTATAGGATTTATTTCCTTCTCAAAACCCCTCTCCGACAGGCTAGGCCCTCCATCGCTAACCCCGGTTACCTCTTTGCCAAAGCGGTGAAAGCTCCCAGCTCTTTATCCAACCGCGGTTAAACCTCTCACTTCCCGAAGGAGAAGGTGGTGCGGTGAGCGCCAGCGCTCCACTGCGCTTCCATATAGGCAGGCAGGCTGCCCTGCTCGGCGCCCGTCCCCCTTCCCATTTGTAGTAACCCACGGCCACGGCCGGGCTCTCGAACCGAGCGATCAAAAAGCAGACCGCGCGCGGCCTCGCTCTGTCATGGTCACCATGGTGAGCAAGAAGCCCTGCTGCGGCGCCGCCGCCACCACCCGGCTCTCCTCTGTCTTCTCCTCCTGCTCCTCGGGCTCCCGCATTGCCCCGTCCCGCGCGCGGAGGCACAAGAAGAAGAGGAAGGTCAAGAGCGGCGGCGCCGTCGTTGCGCCGACGACGGGGTCGTCCATCTACAGAGGCGTGTGCAGGTGAGCGGCCAGCCCTGCGGTTCGATCTTTCTTCCGTTCTTGGGTTCATCCGAAATCTTGGCTTTGTGATCCTGGTGGTTGATTTCCGAGAGGTGTTCGTCCGTCGCGTTGTAGGAACATCGGCTCGGGGAAGTACGAGGCGCACCTGTGGGACGGGCACCGCCGGAGCACGGCCCAGGAGAGGAGAGGCGGCCAAGGTGAGGCCTTTTCCTGTCCGGCCAACGCGGACAATCTGTTTTCCTTGATTATTCTCGAGTAATCTGTTCTAGTTTCATGTGCTGACATTCTTCTTGCGATTTGGCGTTCGTCCGCCTTGGAATCTGTTCGGTGGCGATACGCGTCCAATGCCTGGTGTCCCCTCTCGCTCCCATTAGTTTATCTGGGTGAGCTCAAGATCCTCCTCGCCCTTCTTGGAAAAGCTCGCGTACTTTTCATTGCCATGATTCACAAACTATTCTGCATGTATATGGTTCCAAAGTTCAGAACTTGAGAGTTGAGACGAAAATGCAATTGTGCCATTGTCCCGGGCAATGGTGCTGGCCTATTATTTTCGAATTTTGAATCGGCAACCCAGCCACTTCCTTCTTTTTCTTGGAGGGAAAAGAAGGGGTAAAGGAAAACAGAAAAGGCAGCGTCTTGGTAAAGTGGAAAAGCCCATTGTATATCTTTGTCCCCATGCATGCGTCCAAAACTGATATGCACGAAGTTTTCAGAGATTGTGTAGACGACTCTGCGTACAAGTGCAGACATTAGCTAGACGCATTGGATTAATCTGGTAGTTTCTTTGCAGGATCTTATGAGACAGAGGAGGCAGCAGCTCGCACCTACGACCTCGCGGCGCTCAAGTACTGGGGCTCGGACTGCGGGATCCTCAATTTCCCTGTAAGTTCAGTCCAGGATCACCTGTAGTAGTAATTCTGTTCAGAGTTGCAGTGAAATTCAGCTAAGATCGCCGTTGCGGTAAATGCAGATGGAGACGTACGATCAGGAGCGCGAGAGGATGCAGCGCGTGACGACGAAGGAGTACCTGGCCCAACTGAAGCGCAACAGCTGTGGCTTCGCAAGGGGCGCCTCCAAGTACAGGGGAGTTGCAAGGTGCGCATTGTATCCTCTGTGAGATTAACAACTGCGGTGACATATTTTGCATGGAAATTTCAGTTTAGCGTGTGCGATTTTGCTGCATTGTTAGCTCCCGATGATCTCGACGATGACAGCTTACTGGCGCGAATTTTGTCACCGCAGGCATCACCAGAACGACCGGTGGGAGGCGAGGATCACCTGCGCCACCGTCGGCGGGCAGTGCGTCTACCTGGGCTCGTTCGGTGCGTTTCTCTCTGTCCTTCAAACAGTAGATTCCAGTACCAGAGAACACACGCACACAGATCAATGGAGTAGCAGCTGTTCTTCACTGGTGAAGAGTAAAGACCAAGTATCTGAAAGGTGTCGCTGTTTTTGTTGCGTTTCCCTCTGCAGCTACCGAGGAAGAGGCGGCCAGAGCCTACGACCTGGCGGCGGTACAGCTCCGCGGCTTCGGCGCCGTCACCAACTTCGACGTCGACTACTACATGGACCCATGCCAGGACATGGCGGCGCATCCGTCGGCGCCACTGCTCCTGCAGCCCAAGGACGAACCCGAGCACGCCGCGCCGCCCGCCCCGGTGCTCCGTGACGACGTCGACGACGTGGACCGCGCCGTCGCGGAGGTACTGGAGGCGCTCTGCGTGGACCGCGCCGACTTCGAGGCCAGGTACAGCCTGCCCCGCCACCGGTGCTGGCCGTCATCGGACAACGACGACGTGCGAGACCTGCCGAGGGACGTGGGCTTCGAGGATGACATCGAGAGCGTGTTCTTCGACGACACACCCGGAACCGCCACCGCGCCTACCAATGTGGCAGTGATCTCCTGCGCAGCCGCCACGATCAGCTCGTCGGCGCTAGGCCGCTGTTGGTGATCGGTGCTGGTGCCGGTGTATCCTCCGTTCGTGTAAGTACGTGTCCGTGGCTCAGGCTCGTAGTCGCTGGCAGTGGAGTGCCAAGGCAGGGGTAATCTCTTTTTTTGGGCTGTAAATATCTCTGGTCAAGTACCAAATGCGGCTAATTTTGGCGAGCAGATTAAGTGACAGTGACGACGTTGTGTCCGGCCGCTTGCCGGTTCCTTGTAACACGAGCAAGTGGGAGAACTGGAGAAGGCCGGCTCGAGCTTTTGATTTGAAACTTTCGGTATTTGCACCTTGTCGCCTAACGATCGATACATTGCTCGCTCGGTCATGTTGATTTGACACGAGCCTGTGCAGGTGCCTAGGTTAATGCTTCGGGGTGATCACGCATAAGATTTTGTCGCCTGACAGGCACCGTCGCTGTTTTCTTCAGCTACAAAATGAGAGGGAAAAAATCGATCGCGTAGGTTCCTGTGCAAACGTTCATTAACGGTCCATCCATTTCAAACATCAAATGTGTCTCTATTTTAATTCATCTGTATCGGGATTCTTGTATGTCTACTTTCTCTGTTTGGTTCATAAACGGCACGATGCATTTGGTCTCCGGTGCCAAATCTTTCTTTTCCCTATTTCAACCAAATTGGCCAAACATATGAATGGAAAATTATACTATTGCAACCAAATTAATTTAAACAATATACATCCAATAAACAATATGGTTCACAAGCAATGTAATCCACCAAATGACCAAATAAACAACATACTATAGAACAACAAAAGAAGGTGGCATGACTACTTTTGGCATGTTAATGCTCGCTAGTGCTCAATTAGATCGGCTTGAAGTCAGACGTGAACGTGGCGATTACGGAGCTCATCATGTATATGAAGGAACTCCTCAAACGATAATGCACCGGCTCAACCAAATCACCCTAAAATTGCCACCCTTGGTAATGGAGGCCTTCATCACACTCATCCTCAACGATCATGTTACGCATAGTCACACAAGCGGTCATCACCTACCACATCGTCTCAACACTTCATGTTGTAACAAGACGACAAATAATAGCCCACCGAGATTGGAAAACACCTAATACCCACTCCATATCTTTCCTACAAGCCTATTGTTGTTTGGCAAACCTTTTTTTTTCTCTCTTCTTCAGGTGCACGGATTATCTTCACAAGTATGGACCAATCATGATAGATGTCATCAACTAGATAAATATGGCTTGTCGTACGCATTTTCATTGATCTCATAGTGAACCATTGGAGCATTGTCTTCTACACAGACAAAATCTCAACTCATAATAACAACATTTCAGCTCAACATAATCTCAACAGACACAGGCTAAAAAACAACATCTTAACTCAGAATATCTCAACAGACACACCAAACACATGATAGAATTCTTAGCCCAACTTAGCTAGGGTCTGCTTGTATGAGGATAGATAGAGAATATGTGTTAGCCTGGGCTAGCAAACACACCCTTAGTTTCATGAAACCTACAATAGGGATAGATTGACAGATCGTTATTAGAGCATCTCCAGTCACGTTCACTAAAACGTTTTCAAAGGGATTTGGGGGCCGGATGTTTGACCAGCCCCAACTGCGCGCCCAAAGCTCTTTTCGATCCAACGTGGTCCAATATGGTGTCTAGCGCCCCGAGCCCATCCCCGCCATGCAGGGGATGCTGCGGGGAGCCGTACGCAATTAAAGCAACACGATGACTGGCGGGCCCGTCTCGTCAGCGACACGAACCGAAGCGATGAAACTTTGCCTTAATGGTGATGACAGTTTCCAAGACGGAGCAGGCGAGACATCCCATCGGCGCTCGTGCCCGAGAGGAAGCCAACGAGGAGCAGTGGTGCCGCGTCGTCGACGTCTCCATCCAACGAACGCCGATAAAGGAGACGGGCCACCGCTTCTTCGCGGAGGAGCGACAACGGCTCCTCAAGGATGCAATAGAACGCCGAGCTCGTTTTGCGGGGCTCCGGAGGATGCGACGGCTCCGAGTGGCGGCGGAGAAGCGGAAGAGGGAGGGAGGCGACGACAGGGCAGGGCCGTCAAGCGTCCCAAAGGATGGCGAGTAGGTTAGCGTAGATCAGCTAGCTGTTCTCATACAAAATTGTAAAATATAATCAAATTTATATGAATATTTTTATTTCCGTACCGTTTAAATTTATCGTATATGGGGGATGCGGCCGGAAACGGTCATCCCTCAAAAATAATAACACCTTGTGGCATCCTCCAAACGCTCGATTTGGCGATTTTTTTCGAACGGTGTTTGAAAGACGCGATTAAAGATGCTCTAGACTTTAGGCAACAGCTGAGGGCTAGAACATTTGTATGTTTGTGTCAACGCTTCGGCACAGTTTGAACGGAAACTCGATCGGTCGATGCATTGCATTCACACGAGGATGGATCATCTCGTACTCCTATATTAGTTGCTGCTCGTCGACCGACACATTCTTCATGAAAGAGACGTGAGGAGGGGCCGGTCTACAGCTAGCGCCTTCAGTTGCAAGCAAGAAATTTGGTCGTGCATGCGGTTGCCGGTGCTCAACTCGATCTTGATTATTTTATAGTTGGTTGCTCTCCCAAAGTCCCAAGTTTCCATGAAACATTCTGAATCGCCAGCGCATCGAATTGCCAACTGTACTAAGATCCATCCTATATTTTTCCTATAAAAAAAGCTCTATTTGTATATTTGTCGAACAGAGGTGGCAAGAGCATGCTTGAGCATGAAGTAGCTTCTTGCCGAGGCTCCTATACCATGTTTGTTTTGCGAGTTGCGACTGGGTGATATGTAAGGTCCTCGATCGTTTTCTAGGCATAATTTTTTCATGTGTATGCCTCCTTTTTTTTATGGAACCATGTGTATGCCAATTGTAGGACATCGGAGCAAAATATGAAGAGCGTCCAAGCAGTGACAGGAAGGCCGAAACTAATCGAACAATAGACCCACATACTACCTTTGTTCTAGGTTAATTAACGCGCAGTAGCTAGCATATATTTCGCGTCGATTATATTCGAACGGAGGGAGTAGTTCCCACCAAATCGGAAGGACCGGACATGCCGAACCTAACATCTATGACTTCATGTTCCTAAATAAATACACTTATTTTAGAATGAAGGGGGTATGCGTTTATAAGGTCTGCATAAAGTTTATAAGACATCATAAAAACTATGTATTCATATTTAAGAGAAGTTTCTAGTGATATAGCTTTTGTGGCATATGACATATTACCTCCGTTCCGAAATGTTACACCTTTTAGAAAGTAATTTTACTTTCTAAAAAGGTTTACATTTCGGGATAGCGGTAGTATATGTTTTGAGCAAATGATAGTTATCTTTTGTTCTTTAAATACTCACGGGTCAAAGCTTGGAATTTGGGACCCACCTTCATCTGATCCCAAAATCTGAGCTGCCAGATTCCCATCCATTACCCATCTGAGTTATTACTATTACCCAAAATAACCTCCAAATCAATCCACGCACGATCCATCTATTTATAAGTAGAGCCTTGTGTTTTATCGATCTCAGCCCGCATTCCACCATCTTTACATCATCCTTGTTCTAGGATCATCCATTTGTACCAAACCTACATCACATGACAACCGGGGCTCTGGTAATTTGTCAAATATATATGTAGGCACAATCTCCTTAACAATGGTATTCAAATACACTTAACAAACTCAACTCCATACATGGAGAGTTCCAAATAACATGGATGTATTTTTTTCCAAACTCAGTCCATGGTTTCAATTTTGGCAAAAGTGTCTGAACCCCAGATTTAACCTCAACTTTCGTTTCCAAATGCATAACGGAGATATGGGTTGTCTACTTGTCTTCAAACCTCTTGTTTCCCTTGTGTGGTCCTTCCATCCCTCCTTCATTGTCGTTTGAGGCATCCTTCGTACATCCTCATTTCCAACATGCAATGTGTGATATTGGCTTTGCTCTAATCCTACTTTTACTATCATACCACCAGATTCTAGCTAGTTATCTAGACTTATCGGTTTACATGTTATCCAATAAGTTATGCTTGCACTTTCTCTAAAGCCCCAAAGTATAAGTGGCTAGTTGATGTTCAATTTTGCTAAGAACACATCAATCAAGTATCATCTCAAAAGCAACCACTTACTTTCACGACCAGTCCCGGCCACCTTCTTCCATCACCTAAACCCCAAGGAACACAATTTTTAGAATGGGCCATCCACATTGTAGTTTTAACTTCGAGATGTTTGGATCGGTCGTAAATTTGTGTGCCCACCCATGTGTTAGTTCCACTGAGACCTAAATACATGTCGCCACAACAAAATTATAACAATTCCAAGCAAGCCTTAACTTTTTTTATAAGATCATCGACCACGCACCATCCTTGGGTGCACCATTGTTAATTTGAAGTCCTGAAGTGGAAGGTAGTAGACGTTGGGTAAGACCGTACGTTCAAGCTTGTCATGTCATATGAGCTGCAATGTGGCTAAGACCTAACGATCAAACCGTACTCGCTCTATTCTAAATTCATGTTTTAGTTTGGTCAAAAGTCAAACTTGCTAAATTTTAACCAAGTTCGAGAAAAAAATGATATAAATGCATACTTCATGATGGTTCTAATAAAAATAGAAGTAGTGTGAGGCTCGTGTGCTGCTCTCATGGACGGCACCTGGGCAAACCCTAGCCGCTACCAAAGAGCTCCTCTCCGGTGTAGATCCTTGCCGCCGCCGGCCTCGTCCGTATCAGTGGCAGGCCCCCAGCGTCGAAGGAGCTGGGGGGCAGATCACGACGACGACATTCAAACGTGGCTGGGGTGGCGCGAGCACCCTCCCGTCGAGCGCGGAGGCTGGGGCGGAGTCCTCTGGTCGAGGTAGCGGTGCTGGTCCACTTCCTTGACGATGCACTTTGGTGCGATCCTTCGGAAGAGGCAGTGTTGTGTATCTTGGGTCCCATCGAGATCCTCCGCCCATGATCTGTCAGCCTAGTTCCGGTGGGTCTGGTGGCCAGTGAAGGCCGGTGGTGTGGGGACTGCCGCCCTAGCTTGGAATAATGGGGGTTTGGTCCTAGGATCCCTCTCACGCCACGGTAAAGATCTGCTTGATGCATGTCTTCATTGATGGTCGAAAAGTGTCGAGTTTCAGAAGGCTTTACCAACGATCTCCAATGGATGACATGCCTAGAGATTGCCGGATCAGATAGGATTCATTCGTGTGCAACCATGATTTTCTGACCGTTTAGTTTTAGGGGGAGCGATGCGAAGCTTCGTAGTCTGTTGCCATCATGGAACATGTCTTCAGTACCATGGTGACATCAGTCACGGAGAATGGCATGGAAGGCGACATCTGATGACTAGTAATGGTGGTTTGAGTCCTCATGGAGATGAGGTTTGGCTTGGTGATCCGTGACTTGGGGCAGCGATATCGACAAGTGTTGGCGACATCATAAGAGAAATTCAGATTCTAAACTTGCAGGGTGAAAAACCAAGGTCTGGCCTTAATTGGTTGTGCTTGTCGATGTTCTTGTTGAAGCCATTATTTTGTGATTGTGGTTTTTCTCCTCGGTAAAAAGCGATGACGACACTTGTGCACTGTTCCGTTCTTTGAGGCGTCGTTTTTGGAGAATATGGATTTCTAGTGTTGTACGGGTGATGTTTGGTTTGCTGTTACAAGTAATAGATCACCATAGCAGAACTTTATCTTTTGTGTAACTTTTTTTTTGCTGTGTGCATCCCTATTGCTATTAGGGCACGGCATTGTTGCAGAGACGGGTGTAATTGGTATCTTCACGATATCAATATATTCCCTTTATCGAGAAAATGAGTTTTAGATAAAAATACTAATATATGAAATCCTATGTACTACTGTAGAAAATAAATATCGAATCATATTAGTGGAGTCTAGCCGACGAGCCCCCCACACAGTGGAAGGAACTAGGAAGGTGTCCATGCGGCTTCGGCGTCGGGCCGACTGACTGGGCGCGGTGTAAAGGCCACGTGAGAAGGAGTGGGCCTCCGCCCATCTATATTCGAACCGACACTCTGCACCGCACCGCACTGCACGACAGCCCCAGAGACTCCTCTCGCATCCGAGCGGTTCCAAGCTCCAACTCTTCGCCGAGATCAGGAGGAGGATCCCGCTGCGGAGCCGAGCGAGCCCGTCGTCGCCGTCTCGGTGAGCGCCGCCGCCTCTAGCTTCTCCCCTAACCACCCTTCCCGGCCTCAAATCCCGTCGCGTAGCCCGCGGATCTGATCGGCTCTGCCGATTCGATCGATCCGGCAGCGCGTATATCTTCTGAGGTGGATCGCGCGAACCTGCTCGTGATTGCCTTCGTTACCGCGTCGCTTCGACGCTGTCGAATCTGTTCGCGCCGTTGCTTTCCGCCTCGCGAATCCGATTCGATTCCGCTGCCTGCGCGCGCTGTAGCCCTTTATGTAGATCGGCGAGGCCCGGTTCCGAGATTCGGGGATCTCGTAGCGCGCGCTCCATGCATGATCCATCCATTCCTGCTGAATTCTGTTTCCGGGCGCTCCGCTCGGGAACTAGTTTTTGTGGAGGGTCGCGGATGGATCATACTGAGTCGGTCTGTGTAGATCTCTGGGGCTGCCTGGTTAAACCTTCTCATTTTTGCTATTTTGTTGTTGGGGGGAGCAGGAGGAGAGATGGGGCTCACGTTCGGCAAGCTGTTCAGCCGCCTCTTCGCCAAGAAGGAGATGAGGATTCTCATGGTTGGTCTTGACGCCGCTGGTAAGACCACCATCCTCTACAAGCTCAAGCTCGGAGAGATCGTCACCACCATCCCGACCATCGGTAAGTGTTCTCTGCATTCCTCTGCTTCTGCTTTGCCCGCTGTAGTAAATTCGTTCTAATAGGAATTAGCTACATAGCACGTTTGTTTACAGAAATGCAAACATGAGTCATATCTAGTGAGCTCTGCTACTGTAATGTGGATATCTAGCTTCTTCTCAACTTGAAACCTGTACGTGCGATAAGACATGTAGGATCTCACTTCGGTTTAAGCTAGGAATCGACAGTTACAGCCAGCTGGGGTTCACTTTTCATTATTGAAATAAATCTATTTTGGAAATTTGCAGGATTTAACGTTGAGACTGTCGAATACAAGAACATCAGCTTCACTGTTTGGGATGTGGGGGGCCAAGACAAGGTAAGAAAATCCATTCATTATTTACTTGTTATGTCGGCTGGGGAAATCACGTCACCCCTTTTGTTCGCATGCTAGCTCCCCTCCTGCAATTGATGTTGCTAAAATCCATAATACTTCTGTGGCCATGAACAGAAATTCATGTGCGTTCAACTTATTCTTGCATTGTTTTCTACATCAACACAGATCAGGCCCCTGTGGAGGCACTACTTCCAGAACACGCAGGGACTCATCTTTGTTGTTGACAGCAATGATAGGGAGCGTGTTGTTGAGGCCAGAGATGAGCTCCACAGGATGCTCAATGAGGTATTGCGGTCACGTGGTTTCAGTTCTTCCGAAGTTTTCCACCTTCCAGCACTGCTTAAATCATAAAGATGCTGATAGAACATTTAGCTTTCGTTTCCAGTATCTGTTAACGAATATCTAATTTTTGGGATATCTTCCTGTGATATAGGACGAGCTGCGTGATGCTGTGTTACTTGTATTTGCAAACAAACAAGATCTTCCTAATGCCATGAATGCAGCTGAAATCACTGACAAGCTTGGTCTGCACTCCCTTCGCCAGCGGCACTGGTACACACATTATTTCAGAAGCTCTTTACCTTCTAGTAATAGCTTTATCAAAGATGCCCTTGGTGTTCTGCAATATTGCAGAAAATTTTCTACACTGATTGTAAGAACCTTTAATGTCATAGTTAGGAAGGATCCTTATTTCAGGAATCATATAGGCTGGGGATAATGAATGTTGCATACGCATAATTCACACTTTATTGTTTAGTTATCAAATGTATCTTGAGCTGAATTTTCGAACCCCTCTGGTGCTACACTACTTGTCCTCTAAGATAATTGTTAATGTCACTGTCTGTCTTTTTTGATTCGTAAGGTGAGATATGCTGGTGCCTAATATAAATTATTTCCTGGGGTGCAGGTACATTCAGAGCACTTGTGCCACATCTGGTGAAGGATTGTACGAGGGACTTGACTGGCTCTCCAACAACATTGCCAACAAGGTACGTTAACCTCAAGTTGTCACTTTTCATTCAGCACATATTTTGTGCTCTGCTGAATGCTGAAATGATATGGCCCTTAGTTGCTGAAATAAGCAGAACCAACTAATACACGACACACGGCACCTGCTATTCATTACATCTGCCGAATGCAGTTTTGGGTCCTCAGTGGTTAAATTGGGGCATTAGGCACAGAACGAAATTGAACAATATCACAGAACCACTCTTGTTCTATGGTACCTTGACAAGATTGTTTAGCATCACACACCAGTATCAGAAGCGATTGATGACGTCTTCTTTTCATTTGTTTCCACAGGCTTGAAGTGTCTCCACAACGCTTCCAGGAACCTCTGGCTGTGTGAAGAACTCACTGCTACCATTTTTGTGATATATAAATATATACACTCTACAACAGATAGTATGTATGCTTATGTGACAGAAGCTCTCCTTGGAGTGGGCTAGTATCAGGTTGTTTCTTCGTGTGGGTATTATCAGCGTTTCTGTTCGGTTTTACAAGGTTTACTGTGTCAACCGTGTGTATGTTTTTGAGATATAGTAAAATTGAGGCGTGGTGCCAAATATTCGATCAGTTCAGTACCGTGGATGGTGCAAATTGTTAGCCTATGATGTGAGCGCTGTTTTCACTAGTTCTGTATTATGATCCTTAGTTACTTTGGATCTGGTTTCATCTATGCTTTTGTGCCAGCTGATTGTATATTTTTGGAAATCCACTCAAGTACTCACTAATGGGTAAAACTACATAAGTTCCACCCCGAATTTTTTTTTCCTCATATCTTTGATCATACAAGCTCCATATAAAGTCCAATTTCAAACCATAATGTTACAAAATTTAATGTTTGGACAAAAGCATTTAAAGAAATTGAAATCCATATTTGAACATTTTCATATTCAAATTCATTTGTATTTTGCCCAATAGATTGCATATGTACGTACTCGGTTCATCTATACCTCTCCGATCAAAATTGCACTGCTTTGGTGCACTGGTCTATTGTGAGTCTCTTATGCCAGACTCTAGTGATGGGGGCCGATGACAACGGTGCGTTGTTGGCTTGCTCTAGTGGTTGTACTTGTTGCTAGGTTGTCCAATGGTCTATTTTTATTTTTTATTATTTTTAAGATTCTTTAGACCGCTTTTGATAGATTGGCATAATTTTTTGCTTTTTTTTAACATCTCATATGATATCCCCCAAACCTGCTCAATGACAGATTTTTTTTAAAAAAAATATAAGGCTCAAAAGTCTGATTTTAAATTAACAATGCCATCAATCGGCCAGGATTGCAACTATAGTACCAACAAAATGAAAAAAGAAAAACAGCGATCTGAGGTTACCAGCTTACAAGACAACAAAGAAGGGAAGCAAGCTACACTACACTAGCACCACTAGAGAAAGAGCTTAAACTCATGGCTGAAGCGCATTCCTTTGTTGCAAGGGTGCGGCGTTGAGATCGACCCAAGCACACCCATAACCGGTGAAACGTGGTTGTTTTTATGTCTCAAGATATTAAAGGGAGGAGAATCAACCTGAGGTTGAGAGGAAGCTAACATAAATATATGACTCACCTGGTTGTGTCGATTTGACAGCAACGGTGCTTAAATGATCGTAAAGTCATATACAATACAAGGCGCCTGTGGTGACTTCGTCAATTTCAAGATCCAATCCGCCAGCTCAGTCTTCCGGAGGTACTCATAGGGGTAGGGTGTGCGTGTATGCGTTCATAGGGGTGAGTGTATGCGCGTGTATGTGGGCGTCTACGTTTGTACTGTGTTTCTCAAAAAAAAAAAATACATGGTGATTAGATAGATGCTTAAACATTTGTTAAGCATCAATGCTTATTTTTATAGAAAAGATGCTTAGAAAAAGCACCGGCTCTAATAAGAATCTCAATTTAATTTTGTAAGCACCTCTTTAAACATCTTGTATTGTATTTGTATATGTCGTGAAACGCCGTCAAATGCTTCGCCCTAAGATGTTTGCTAAAACTTACAATAGGGATAGCTAGACAGATCGTTGTTATTTATTTGTTAGGTTCAGACTTCAGGCAAAAACTACAAGGATCGATCAATCGTTTGTACGTCTGTGTCAACGCTTCGGCAAAGTTTGAACAGAAACTCACGATCGGTGCAGCCGTGCAGTGGTTCACACATTTACATGCATGCACATGAGGATCATTTCGTATTTTAGTTGCTGCTTGTCGACCGACACATTCTTCATGAAAGAGACGTGAGGAGGGGCCGGCCTACTACAGCTAGATCCTTCAGTTGCAAGCAAGAAATTTGGCCATGCTCGTGCGGATGCAAGATCTTAACATTTGTTTATTTTTAGTTGGTTGCTCTCCGTGAAACATTGCGAATCGCCAGCGCATTCGAGCCTGCCAAGTCTACTGAGATCCAAACTATTTTCCTATAAGAAGACTCGTATTTGTATACATTTTGAACAGAAGTGGCACGAGCGTGCTTGAGCATGAAGTAGCTTCTTGTCGAGGCTGGAGGCTGCTATACCATGTTTGGTTCGCGAGTTGCGACTGGGTGCTACACGTCCTCGATCGTTTCCTACGAATTATTCTTCCATGTGTGTATGCCTCCTTTTTTATATAGAACCATGTGTATCCCATTGGTAGGGCATCGGAGCAAAATATGAAGAGCGTCCAAGCAGGAAGGCCGAAACTAATCCGACGGTAGACCCACATAGTTCCCACAAAATCCGAAGGACGGATCCACCTCATCTGATCCCAAAATTTGAGCCGCCGAATTCCCATCCATGACGCATATCAGTTATTATTATTACTAGGCGAATACCCGTGCTTTGCTACGGGTTATTTTTTCCGTAATATATCACTACAATACATGTAAAAATTCACGTGTATGACAAAGATAATCACAAGATACTCTAAAACCGATAAGATTCTACTTCACTTTAAGTATTTTCGACAACCATTATAATTGATATCGTGTAAATATGAAATAAGCGCTTGACTAATTATTTTTTATTAACTAATATCTACTCCTCGATGCCAGTTAGATATAATCGTACAATGTTAGATATATTTGCTTCTTCATTTTCAGGATAATTGAGCAAGTGTATCAAAATTCTTTCACAACTTGTAACCATCTAGCACAATAATATTTATCATTAGCATGTACATTTCATGTGAAAGAATAAAAAAATGAGCAATTTAGAATACCCACCTTGCATATTGTATGAACCAATTATTAGCATTCCATGAGAGTATAATGTTAAAAAAAATACTACACGTGCCTTGCCACAGAAAAAGAAGTTAATAGATGTGCATGAGTTACAATATTTAGTCAAATGCATCGAGAACGCCATATGCTAAGTTTGGACCAATGTGAATGTATTTATTTTTGTCCCTCCCATCGGCCACCATGGCGGTTTGTAATATCATTCCAGTATACAACCCACCACATCTTTCTCTAATTACCCTCTGAAAGGATAAAGATGCCGCCTAAAGGCGGGTAAATAGGCGGTTTAAAACTTTTACGAATATGGCTTAACAAATGCGGAATAAAACTAGCGTTTAATTTGCTGAGCACAAAACCTATATAACTAGGGTTCACCTATGTGCACCAACAACTTAGGCTAAGCATACAAGCAACTATGTGATATCAAGATATATAACTTCAAACACGAAGGCTATCATAAAGTAAAGTGCATAAGTAAAGAGCTCGGGTATAGGAATAACCGAGGTGACGCGGAGACGACGATGTATCCCGAAGTTCACACTCTTGCGAGTGCTACTCTCCGTTGGAACGTTGTGGAGGACAAAGCACTCCAAACACCACGAAGGCCTCACCGTATTCTTCTCGAGAATTCCCACCAAAAGAGATGTCCTCGATCCACTATGGGACCTTGAGGGTGGTTACTGAACCCGCACAAAGCTTGGACCTATCTCCACAATTTAATTGGAGGCTTCCAATAAATTGCCACAACGGTGTTACCCTTGAAGAATATCCACAACTTCATTGGAGTCCCCTAGAACACCACAAAGACCACTAAGCCGTCTAGGGTCCAAAGACCCAAGAGAAACAAGCTTCGGGAATAGTCTCCTGAAGGTAATACCTCACAAACTTTCACCTCCACGTATCACCGCGGAGAACTCAAATCGATGCACCAAATGCAATGGCAAGAACACCACAAAGATGCTCAAATCCTTCTCTCTCAAAGTCCAACAAAGCTACAACATCTATTGAGGAAATAAGAGAGGAAGACCAAATAGGAGGAGTAACACCAAATTTCTCCAAGATCTAGATCTAGTGGATTCCTTCATAGAGAGAGGGATTTGATTTGGTCAATATGTTGATATAGATCTCCTCTCTCTTTTCCCTCAAATAGGGGCAAGAATCAATGGAGGAATTAGAGAGATATGAAGCTTCTCAAGGTCAACAATGGAGTAGAGAGAGTAGAGGAAGCAACCAACCCTTGGGGAAGAAAGGGGACCTTTTATAGGTCCACCCCACCAAATATGACTGTTACAACAATTTTAGACCAGAGACTCTGGTCTAGGACCGGAGTCCCCCCCCCCCAGAGTCTTCGGGCTTCCCGGGACCGGAATCTCCGGCCTCAGACAGGAATCTCCGGCCTAGGACTTGAAACTCCGGCCTCAGACCGGAGTCTCCATCCCTGAAAAATGCAGAAACAACTAAAACTTAAACGAGCATAACTTTAGCATTCGGATTCCAATTTTGATGATCTTGAGCTCGTTTTTAAGCTAGAAACAAGCTCTACAATATCATACAGAGAACCATCATAGTCCAATAAGGTAGGATATAAAAAATGGGAAATGTTTAACCTATCTATAAGAGACAAAATGGTAACATCTCCAAAATGGAAAATGCAACAACTTGAGTTAGGAAACTCGGGTTTAGGTGAAATAAATCTTGTTGGAAATATTATGACAAGAGATACCCCACAAAGAGTGAAAATATTAAGAACAAGTGAGGTAGGTTTTTACAAGAATGTAGAGGTGAAACCTCTCAATACAAAGAACCGGGAAAAACTCCAATATCAAAAACGGAAAAAGTATTTCATATGAAATTCGTTTTCGGTGAACTAGAGAAACTCTAAAACACCACACGGATAATATAAAAATAACAACCAATAAATATGATGCAAGGATGCAACAGTTTGAGCTCTCTCCGAACGATACGATCTAGTTACTCACTCGAGAGCCCTCTTGATAGTACGGCCACTATCCTATAAACCGGCCTCCCAACTAAATCATGAAACCGATAAGAAAGAAACCCTATCAGGAGCAAACCTTAACCTTGCGCATTTCACTTGACCTCGATGATGACGGTCTTGACCGCAAGAAGATGGAACGCCTTTCTTGATTGTGCTTTCTTGATAAAGTCTTCTGAATTTCTCCCCCATATAGATCTAAGCTATGGTTGGAAGGTACTCACAGTGATCTGGCAGTCGGACCCAACGGAGGAAGACGACGACATGTCGGCCAGGTGGCGTAGGAAGAGCAGACGCTGCTGAAGAAGAGCAGACGCAACGGAGGTTCACCGTCCCTTACCGTGGTCGCCGACAAATAGCTTTGGACGGATATCTCGAAAGGGGGAAAATGGTGACGCGCCTTTGGGCGATGAGGCGGGACGGTGTAAATAGGGGGAGTATTGGCGGGAGGTGCGTATTTTTTCGGCACGCGGGCTCCCGCCATCTCTCCCTCGCATCACCGCAGCGCAGTTTGGCTCTAGCGATCACGAAACGAGGCTGCATCATTGGAAACGGCCGAATCAAAGGTTGCTCCGCGTACAACTTTTCAGATGCTTAAAGTTGGTGCTACGCAGGAAATATTTCTTTCACGGACAACCAAACACACTTTTTCGTTTCCACGCATGCGAAAAAACGTATTGTTGGCAACCAAACAGGCCCCAGTGTCCATGTTCGGCGTCGGGCCGACTGGGCGCGGTGTAAAGGCCACGTGAGAGGAATGGGCCTCGCGCCCATCTATATAGCCGCCTACGGGGCCGCCTGGTTCTGCACCGCACTGCACCACGGCCATCCGTGCGGTTCCAAGCTCCGACACCCACCGTCTCCGCCGAGATCAGAAGAGGAGCCCGCATCGGAGCGGAGCGAGCTCGGGCCGGCGTCGCCATCTCGGTGAGCACCACTGCCTCCAGCTTCTCCCCTAACCTCCCTCGTCGGTCTCTAGTTCCACCGCGCAGCCCGCGGATCTGATCGGCCCCCGCCGATTCAATCGATCCGGCGGCGTGCTTTTTTTTTTCCTGGTGGATCACGCGATCCTGCTCGTGATCATCTTCGCCACCGCGCTGTACAGCGTCGCTTCCACGCTAGTATCGGCGAATCTGTTCGCGCCTCGCGAATCCGATTCGTTTCCGCTATCTATAGCCTGTAGGTAGATCGGCAAGGCGCGAGGCTGAGATTTCGCGGATCTCGTTCCATTCCCTCTGAATTGCGCGTGCCGTGCTCCAGTTGTTTGTGGAGAGATGCGGGCGGATCAAAGTAGGCCTGCGCAGATCTCTGCGGCTGGGTAAACCTTCTCATTTTTTCTCTTTTGTTGGGGAGCAGGAGGAGAGATGGGGCTCTCGTTCGGCAAGCTGTTCAGCCGCCTCTTCGCCAAGAAGGAGATGAGGATTCTCATGGTTGGTCTCGATGCCGCTGGTAAGACCACCATCCTCTACAAGCTCAAGCTCGGAGAGATCGTCACCACCATCCCAACCATCGGTAACTGCTCTCTGCATTCCTCTGCTTCTATTTTGCAACGCTGTCCTAAATTGTAGCAAGTCTGAACTGTAGGAAGGTGCTGCAGAGCACATTTGTTTGGAGAAATGCAAACTTAAAACCATATCATTCGAATAGAGCACTGCGCCTGTAATGTTAGGTATAGTTGAAGTTAGCTTGATTCCTGTACGTGGGGTAAGTGATGTAGGATTTGGATCTCACTTCTTCTAGAACTTAGAAGTAAAGCAAATAGATACCACCAGTTACAGACAGCTGGGTTTCACCTTTCATATCAAAATAACTTGATTTTGGAAATTTGCAGGATTTAACGTTGAGACTGTTGAATACAAGAACATCAGCTTCACTGTTTGGGATGTGGGGGGCCAAGACAAGGTAAGATATTGTATTCATGATTTACTTGTTATGTCAGATGGAGAAAACATGTGAGCCCTCTGTTAACATGTTACTTTTCCTCCTGCCATTGATGTTTTAAAGATCCGTATTACTTCTGTAGTCATAAACATAAACCTTGTGCGTTGAACTTATTCTTGCATTATTTTCTACATCAACACAGATCAGGCCCCTGTGGAGGCACTACTTCCAGAATACGCAGGGACTCATCTTTGTTGTTGACAGCAATGATAGGGAGCGTGTTGTTGAGGCCAGAGACGAGCTCCACAGGATGCTCAATGAGGTAATGCCGTCACGGGGTTGCAGTTTTCCACCTTCTAGCACTGCTATGAAGTTTTCATTCAATAAATCATAAAGACGCGTTGATAGCTCAAGTGTTATGCAGCATTAAATTTGTTCTATTCAGCTAGTCTTTATTTATGAAGAACCTGCTGATAGAACAGATAGCTTTTTGTTTCCAGTATCTGTTAACTAATTTCTAATTTTTGGGATAACTTTCTGTAATATAGGATGAGCTGCGTGATGCTGTGTTGCTTGTATTTGCCAACAAACAAGATCTTCCTAATGCCATGAATGCTGCTGAAATCACTGACAAGCTTGGTCTGCACTCCCTTCGCCAGCGGCACTGGTAAGGAAATTAACACATTGTTTCAGACCTTCTAATAGCTTTGTCAAAGGTGCACCCCCCCTGGTGTTCTACACTGATTGTAATGGTCTTTAATGTCATAGTTAGGAAGGATCCTTATTTCAGGAATCGTATAGGCTGGGGATAATGAATGTTGCATAAACATAATTCACACTTTATTGTTTAATTATCCAATTTATCTTGAGCTGAATTTTCAAACCCGTCTGGGTGCTACACTACTAACCCTCTCTAAGATAATTGGTAGTGTCACTGTCTACCCTTTTGGATTCGGAAGGTGCGATATGCTGGTGCCTAATATAAATTATTTCCTGGGGTGCAGGTACATTCAGAGCACTTGTGCTACATCTGGTGAAGGATTGTACGAGGGACTTGACTGGCTCTCCAACAACATTGCCAACAAGGTACGTTAACCTCAAGTAGCCACTTTTCATTTGACATTATACTTGTGCCCTGCTGAATACTTCGGTAAGCTACTGCCTTTTCTAAAATGATATGGCCCTTAGCTGCTGAAATAAACAGAACCAACTAACCCACTACACACTTTACCTGCTATTCATTACGTCTGCCGAATGTAGTTTAGGGGTATCAGTGCTTAGATTGGGGGACTAGGCACAGAACGAAGTTGCACAATATCACACAACCACTCCTGCTCTATGCTACCTTGACAAGATTGTTTAGCATCATCGCACACCAGTATCAAACATGACTGATGTCGTCTTCTTTTCATTTGTTTGCACAGGCTTGAAGTGTCTCCACAACGCTTCAAGGAACAAAGGCTCTGGCTGTCTGAAGAACTCACTGCTACCATTTTACATATTGTGATATATAAATATATACACTCTACAACAGATAGTATGTATGCTTATGTGACAGAAGCTCTCCTTTGAGTGGGCCAGTATCAGGTTGTTTCTTCGTGTGGGTATTATCAGCGTTTCTGTTTGGTTTTACAAGGTTTACTGTGCCAACCATGTGTATGTACACCTATATTTTTGCCAAATATTCGATTAGTTCAATACTGTGGATGGTGCAAATTGTTAGCATATGATGTGAGCACTGTTTCCACGAGTTCTGTATGTGATCTTGTGCTACTTTAGATCTGGTTTCTTCTATGCTTTTGTTCCAGCTGATTGTATATTTTTGGAAATCCACTCAAGTACTCACTAATGGGTAAAGCCTTTGGACTGATCATCTTTGCTACTTTGATCCAAGATTCCTGTCCCGAATCCTCCCATTCAGGTGCCTCCTGTCACAACCCAACTCCCATTCTCTTTCCTGGCAAATGACTGTAACTTCCAATTGTGTGGAAGCTCATCAAAATTCAAAATTACAACAATATCTACCTCTATTGGTGTGGGGGAACTCATCGAACGTTTGGAGTGAACTCTGGCTTTGTCCCAATTCGCCTTGCACTTGACAGTTTAGCTATATTTTCTGTACATAGTTCATAACCAATGAAACCACCATTGGGGATTAATCCAGCATATAACTTGAGTGAACCATGTCCATGTTCCACCTTTTTTATTCCGTTACACACGTGTCTCACTAGATGAAATAAAAGGTGAAGTATCTTCATTATTCTTTTTAGGTAAAACTGTAAAAGCGTTTACACAATCAGAATCCACCGATACCAACCAAAATAGAAAATCAGTCTGTGCATTAGCTGGTATATCGGGAAATATTAATTCGATTGGCAGTACATGATGACGTTCAAAGAAAAACGTTGCCCCCATTACATCCTCTGTTGAAAATCTTGTTTGGCTGAATAAAAACTTGCCAAATTAATCTAAAATCCTCAACTTGTCTCTCATATACAACACATTCGTTCATCAACCGAATGGTGAAAAGATACATCACATTCATTCAACAATCAAAACGGTGTCAATGTGCTGCCGTTGCCACTGAGATCCAAGTCTGGTAAACTCCATGAGTTTTTGTCCTGCAATGCACAGTCGATATAACATAGGCTCCAAAGAAAAGTAATTTCATGGAAAAATCTAACATAAAAATCCCTTGTAACCCGAGGGAGGCATGAGAGAGATCTACTCACAAATAAATATTCTGGGAATCGATCTCATTAAACAAATTGATGTAGAAGCGGAATCCATCTGGACTGACGTCCCTGCAGAGGAGACCTGAGAAAGAAATGATATAAGTTAGTTTTTTTTTCAGTCTGGGGTCTAAATACATGTCTTGCACATACTTGAAAGGAGTAAGCGCAGCCGACCTTTGTTTTCTGCATTAAGGAGATGCTCCTTTGCTAAAGCTGGCGCAATCCCCAGTGTAAATGCAGCGTCACTGGCGCTTATTCCCTTCTGAAGAGCATCCGGCTTTTGCGCAAGCGATGAGATTCTTGCAAATACCTGTGTTTATGGTGGGACATCAGTATGACTGTGCTATCACTAAAGATGGTAGCACAAGGCAGTTGTTGATTAAAGCATCGAAACATGTGGATACCCCCCACTAACAAAAAGGATTGAACCAGAAATAGTCATTTATTTCATACTTTTGATTAAAACTATAATCTCGCTAGGAATCAGATTTGCCAGATCGAGACAAAATCAAGTCAAATTTTGTGTGTGGCTGCTAGCACACTCCTGCTATGTCGTGCAGTGCTACTCAATATGGATACAAAATGAAATCTGGATTGATTATTGCCAAGGGTTACCTCATCATCACTATGCGTCTTGGTCTGGATCACCTTCACTCCACTATCAAATTTCCGTAGCATTACTGGGCTGCTTATTACAAATCAACATCTATAAGCAAAACATCAAAACCATAAGTAATGGCTGGCGAGGAACCAGCTGAAAAGGTATATTCTTGTTTTCACAAAACCATGTTTAGGAATAATATTCCTTTTATTTTTATATTCTGATAATAAAAGGATTCAGAAATTATCAAGAAAATGATATACATACACATCAAATTTCTCCCAAAGGGAGCAAGCTTGCAAAAGATCCTCTGGTGAGATCAACTCTAGAGCAAAAAAATAATAATCAGGACACGATTCAGGGGGGAATTTCTTCTAGATATATTCATAAGCAAAAGCACAGACCTGTTCCCCTAGCACGGTTGAAGAGACAGTACACATCGACTAGTGCCATCATACCACCTGCTCTCTCAACTGGCACTCTTACAAAGTCAGCCAGCTGATCAGGAACCAGGTGAAAGAAGCATCAGTAAGTGTAATTCTTAGTATTATGCAGCGTAAGTGAACCAAATCGGAACATGAAAATAAACTGTTTTCAGAGTAGAAGGAAACTTAAAGACATGGACAATTTCTCGTTCCTGCCAACTGAACATGCAAAAAAAGTGTGAGAGGTCTTTCTTGTATCTTGGATGGTGGGAAGTAGCCCCTGACCCCCTCAAACACAGGGAAGGTTTATTTATCTCAGTGGGATTGTTTACACTAGCTCGATGGGAACTAAAAGGTGTTGCATAAGGTATCAAGTGGGATCCCATCAAAATCCCACTTATAGTTCAATTTGGTATTTCTACTGCATTTAGAGCCAAAATTTGCACTAGCAATACAAAAATGAACCATAAGTGGGATTTTAGCAGGACCCCACTTGCATCTCTAGTATCGCAACATCTTATGGCCTAAAAAAACCGAAAGCTATTACCCAACTAGCTAAACAAGGCCTTACAGGGTTCCAAATTTGATAAGTTTCTTGTAGAAGCAGCATGAAAATACAGAACATACAAATGACCATCAAGTACTATTCAGTATGGGTAGAGGTTCCCATTGGATGGAAGGAAAGGAAAACAACTGTTTCCGTCAAGCACACACAAATTTATACTAGAAATTACTGCTGTGCTTAAATTATTTGGTACCTTGCTAAACATTTGGTAATTGACATGTGATTTTATAAATTACGCATTACTATTCTCATCGCAATTAACCTACACACTAAGTGAGAGTTTCAAGCAGAAGTGCTCAAAAACCATGAGCGAGCACAAATTACCTGTCGTGAAAGCTGCTGATGGTACAAAGCGCCAGCAGTTTCTTTTGTCACGGGAGACACGATGCCAACGCTCAACAATAAATCCTGCATGTCTTGCTTAGAACCCATCTCTTCATCACCGGAATTTGATTGGTTCGTCAATAGCTTCTGCCTCATTTTCTCTGCTAACTCCATCATTTCCTTGGCTTTGCTCTGTATAGGAAGGAATGAAGGATGTTCACGAAATTAGGACCAATTCATTGCCATTTAGAGCGAGGTGATCCAAATCCAATCTCAAGCACTGCTGAATGACGGCATCATCTTAAGCAGGAAGCATCAAAGAAGAACGAACCATGAGGGCGTTGAGATCCTGGAAGGCATCCTGCAAGTTCTGTCCCGCACTCTCCCACGTCTCCTGCTCTTTCCGCAGTATCCCCGACACTCCAACCACGGGCATCCTGATGGCAAGATCCTCCCGCGCCGGGGCTCCCTCCGCCACCGAGGCGCCGCTCGCGGGAACAGCCGCGGCGGCCACCTCCCAGGCCCTCGCGCGGATGGCCTCGACCAGCCTCCCGTAGAACACATCCACGTCGGCCTTGCAGGTGACGACGACGGCGACGACCTCCGATCGCGCCGGGGGCAGGGAGATCTGGAGGCGGATGCGCGGGTGATGCGACGAGGAGGAGGACGAGGAGAAGATGGAGCGAAGGGGGTTGTGGCTGTTCTTGCGGTGGGGAGGGTACGGGTGGACGATGGACGCGAGCGGGAGGGCGCGCGCGGAGAGGGAGGGCTCGTGGAGGAAGATGAGCCGGTGGGAGGTGAGCGCGAGGAGGCAGCCGCGGAGGGGCGCGAGGCGGGGGTTCTCCTCCGGCTCGAGATCGGCGAGCGGGAGGAGGTGCCGCTCGATCTCGCCGGCGGACAGCACCGGACGGCCGGACGCCGTGACGGTCGCCGACGGGAGCCAGTCGGCAGCGGCGACGGACATGACTCTGAAGTGTTTGGAAAAAAAATCCAAGCACGATCTGTTTTTTTTTCCGTGTAATCTAATTACGTAACTGGGCTCTGCCGTGTCTTACAGCGTGCTCCACCTTCCGCGTCGTCGGATCAAAATTGTGCGGTGCGGAGCAAGCGGCGCTACAGTCCAAAGCAACGTCCACTGTGTTTTCTTTTTCTTTTTTCTTCCCGTTCGAAATAGAAGTTCGTGTCCATCGGCATCCCCATTCTCCCCCATTATCCGCCTTCCTCCGCTCTCCGCTGTCTCGCTCTGATCCGCTCCGGGGCGACGACCTCCACTAGATCTCCACCTACCGGCGGCGAGCTCTTCGGGCGGAAGCCCCGGCGGGGGTTTCCGGCTATGCTCGTCTAGGCTGCATCGTAGATTCCTCGTCTAGGCCTGTGCATCGAAGCGGTAGATCCCGGAGTTGTTTTGCTTCGAGGGTTGTATCGGCGGCGCCGGCCGGCGATTGGAGTGGTCTGAGGCTGGCGGACGTCGCATTTTCGAACCTATTCCGCGTCGCCCCTTGCGAATCGACCGTTTCGAGCCGTGGCGGTGAGTGATTTCACGTTTTTGCGTTCATCTTCTCGTTCGAGTCCTGCAGTTGGTGAGCGACTGTTGTTCGAGGCTCTAGTTCCTCCTATGACCGTAGTCCTGTTGTTTTATCTGTAGGCGCTCCTAATTTCGCTCCCAATTTCACTCAATTTCCGCTCCTAATTTTCGCTCCCAATGTTAGAACCAATTTTATGTGTCATTCTGGTGAAATTGGGGGTTGCTTTCCTGTTGTATATGGGTGTTGTATTGTTCATAGCTTTGTGGTTTTTCTGTATTCATGGGCTATTATGCACCTGTACTGTTTAGTTTGATGCAGTAGGTTTGTGTTTTTTTGCAGTAGATTGTATGCACCTGTACTGTTTAGTTTGATGCAGTAGCTCTGTGGTTTTTGCAGTAATTTTGCAGGTTGCAGTAGACAACATGGTTTTTGTGGTTTGCACCAGTAATGTTTCGACAAGTTGCACGCTATATCAATTTAGCTCAGTTATTCATGTAGTACAATTTAGCTATATCAATTTCATCTTGCAATTGTACTCGTTGGTATGTATATTTTCTAGTAGTAAATACATCCTAGGATGAATACCTCCAGCAGTATATACATCCAAGGATTATATCTCTTGAATTAAGTATATCATAATTGGATGTTTATTTGTGGGAGTTAATACATCCTAGACACATGAGTGTACCATGTTGGATGTATATTTCAAGTAGTTAATACATCCCAGCAGTATATACTTCCCAGGATGAAATCTTTTTTGAATTAAGTATTTGCTTATCATAATTGGATGTTTATTTGTGAGAGTTAATACATCCTAGACACATGTTGGATGTATATTTCAAGTAGTTAATACATGCTGGGATGAATATATGTTTGGAATTAAGTAGACTATACTGGATGTATATTTCCATTAGTTAATACATACTGGTAGTCTAAGCATAGGTCATGAATCATCATTGGATGTATTTTTATTGTTGGTATTCTTTCTTAGTTGTTTTTACCTGCATTTTTTGTAATTTTTGGAATTTAATCAACATAAATGTACTTCTATTACATCCATGCTTTCTACTGATTCCGTTTGTTTTTACGTTACGGGGTGGTGATTATACTGTGTCCACCAAAATATCTTGTCCCCAAATGGTATGGACCAACGAGTTAATCCTTTTTTACTCCTTTTTTTTGTATCTTATGTGTTTGCATCTTACTCCTTTTTTTTTACTTTTATGTTTCTGTTTTGTAGAAGTCCTCTCGCACACCGAAAAATCCTGTGAAGGAAGCACACTCAAAACTCAGCGCGATGAGGAGGAGGCTCAAGTTGAAAGAATGGCGGATGAAACAGGGGTGCACAAAGAAGTAGGCGAGGAGGAGCAGATGAAACAGGCACCAATAATAGAAGAAAATGTTCAAGTTCCAACTGCAAATGTGGAAGAAGCTGAGCCTGGAAAAGAGGTGCTCAAAGTTAAGAACCAGGTACTTTAACTTTATGTTTTTCTTTTTTCTGCATTTTGTAATATATCAATGCTTTTCTGAATTGCTGACTCATATGGGTGATGTTTTAATGGCAGAGTAATCTTTTCAATCGGTCATCTCCCATGAAGCTTGTTAGAGTTATCAAGGATATGGCTGAAGACCAGAAGAATTTGCTAATATAGTCAGATTTTGGAGGAATGATTAAGATGAAGTGTTCCAAGCTTATTCCTGAGTTGTGCAGGTTTCTGATGGGTTGCTTTGATCAAGACAACTGTGTGCTGGACTTTGGTGAAAGGGGCAAGATACCTGTAACTTCTGAGTCTGTTGTGAATGTTTTCAGAGTACCTAATGGAAGTTCTGTCGTTCCTTATCGGCTAGATGTTGATGTTACTAGTCTCATTCTGAACATGCTTGGGATCACAGATGGCGTGCAGCCAAATGTTTCAGATCTTGAGAAGGAACTAGGCCCATCTTACCCTGCAGATGATTCATATCTCAGAAAGTTCATCATATACATGATTAGTTCAGTGTTTGCTCCAACCACCGGCATAAAAGTCAGTCTGAAATGTTACCCTCCTGTGATAAACGTAGAAGCCATTAAAACCTTGAATTGGCCTAGGTTCATAATTGATATTCTTATCCAGACTGCAAAAGCAAAGGACAAGAAAAATTGGTTCAAGGCTTGCATGCCATATCTTATGGTACGTGTTCCAAACTAAACTACATTTCATCTTCACCTTTTTTAACCATTTAGTTGTTTTATAAGTGTTAGTAGCATGTAAATTATGGAGGTATTTAATAATTTTTGCATTTACAGATTATTTATGTTGATTCGCTGGAGACAAATGCAGTAAATCTTCCAGATGATTTACCTCGCTGCGCAATCTGGACGAACAGTCTAATCTCACTTGTATCTGATTTGGATAGGAAATCTGATGGATCTTTTGGTGCATTGCCGGTATGTACCTGTTGAATCTACCCCGTCATTACATTATGTTTGTTTCAGCTTTTCTTTCTTTTCTTACATGCTACCATCTCTGACATTGATGGATTTTGTTGTATACATGTGCAGCTGAAGGCTCATTTCAGGCGTAATCCTTCTATGTTTACCACTGATCCATCTGTGGTTGATATGTTCATCCGGCGTCATCTTCGTGGCAGTTATACAGATGAGGTAAGCCGTTTTTTACTTCTGTCTGCATATGTTATTATTTTACCTTTTTGTTTTTTCAATTAGGCATTTTTTTGATTTGATCATTGTGTTTCATATATTTCTTAGGACTTGGAGAGGTACAGGCCAGTCGTGATCAACATGTGTACCCTATTTGAAGATGGTGTCGCAACCTTCATCCAAACACTAGAAGTGCAAGGACCATCTTCCAAACAAATTGAAGAACAAGTTGTTGAGAATGTTATAAAAGCCAAACCTAAGAGAACAAGAAAGGCACGTGCTCCCATCAAGAATACTTGTCAAGAAGAAGATCTTCCAGTCCGAAATGTCAAGGAGGACACAGTAAGGAAGAGGAAATCTGTGCATACTGTGCCTGATGTTCTTGAAAAAACTGTAATTGAAGAAGTTGTGCCTCACAAGAAGATATGTTCTGTGCATTGCCAATCTGACAACATTTTATCACATGGTCCTGCTGAAGAAACATCTGCATGGAGAAATGAAGAAGCTCATGGGACAAATCCATCTGCTGAAGAAACAGTGATTGCTGCTACTGCAACTAATCCATCTGCTTGTTCTGATTCAACTCCAGATGCTCTAACAAAGCTTCAGTTGTATGCATCAGGATCCCACTCAAACCTCAATAATGACATCTCGCATGATGATACTGCAGCACAGTTGCTTCTTGATTTCAATGCCCAAGCACCTGAGGGAACCATCACTGGAAATGGAAAGAAGGGAGTTTCCTTTGTGATCCAGAGAGAACAAAACAAGGAGTGCAATCGCTTATCTGCTGGTCCTGTTGCTATGGACTGTAACAATGTGAAGAGTGCTACACTAGATAGACCAATAACAAGGTCTAAATCTCCTTTGACAATAACTAGATAGACCAATAACAAGGTCTAAAACTACAGTGAATCTACCATAAACATTGAAAATTGGGTGACAGAGCACATCGACACCCCAATGCAGAAAACAACGTAAGTAAAACTACAGTTATTCAAGCATGTGGTTTAGCATTTTTGTTCCATAACCGAGTTTCCTTATTTTTTTTTACCTCCATAGCATTGTGAATTCTAACTCGCACTACTGGTTTCGCATTGTAGGTACAACTGTGGATTCTTAATGCTAAAGGCCATTGAGCTATGGAATGGAAGGAAAATGATTGCACCAATCAACCCATCTGACATGCCCAACATTAGGAAGCAGTCAACACTTAAGTGGCTGGAACGGATTGACAACAAGATAGAGTGGCAGGAACTCCTTCTTTAAGCACATTGCATGTAAGTAGCCGTTACAATTCATGATCAAACCTTCTTGCTACAAGTGTATTCTTCTTGCATTTTTTTTACTTTCCAATGTGCATTCTTTTTTACAGCCTAGAATGTCTGTTTTAGTTTTCAAGAACTACTTGTATCATTGTGTAAAATCATCAAACAACATATTTCAAACTGTACATTTCAAAATACACTTGCATTTCAAATAGTACATTTCAAAATAGCAACCAATGAAGTAACAACACCAAACCAAAAATCACTTTAGCCCACAAGTTTGCCAAAACATATTCAGCAGGATGATTTTAACACAAACTTTACAATACAGTAACTTAAAAACATCACTCCAATCCACTAAATCATATCATGAAAGAAGTTGATCTCCTGGGGTTCTGGGTCTGGAATAATTTTTGATGGGCATTCAGATGTTTTGTGTTGTGCTGAACCGCAGCTCTTGCATTTCACATTCTTGGACGGCTTCAAATGTAGGCCTGACTTCTTCCTCTTTTCCTCGGGACGACCTTTAGTTGTAGTAATTACAGGATCCCTAACATGCTGGTACTTTGAACTGCTTCCCTGCCCATCATCACCAACGCTTGCATCACCGTATGTATCTGCTTGGTTTTTGGTACATTTCTTCTTCTCTTTTCTTTTTGCTGCTGCTGTAATTTTCATTGCAGATAATTCTTTACCTAGCTCGCGCATGTACTTATCAGCCAAGGCTTTACCTTTTTCTGATTCAGCAGCAACCTTAGCATATGCCGTCCAATCATTGCATAGTGTTCCATATCGTAGTAGCTTTCTTTCTTTGTTTGACATCTTCCGGTCTAATGGCACTTCTGGTAATTCAACTTTTTCTGGCAAAATATCATCTGGGGACATTGTCCATCTAGGTAAAATGTAATGTGCAGGAATTGATTGTACAACACCTAACTGTTGCATTACCCTCAACACATGGCAACACAATAAACCATCCCTGGTAATTTTTGAGCATTCACAAATGTACATCTCATCCTCCACATTAGCAACCACTCTGTAACTCCTTCTGCCATAGCCGAAAATAGAGCCTGCTATTGGTACAACATCAAACAACTGCCCCTCTAAATGGTTGGCATTATAGGATGTTACTTTACGAATTTCAGCCCGGAAACGCAAGTAGATTGGTCTTGTGTAAACGTTAAAGGCGTGCTCTTCAAGTGGCCACTCGCCCCACAACCTTAGGATTTTGTCTTCAACTTGGAACTCATTTGAATCTTCTGCAACATCAATTTTCTCCTGGAGCTTAAGGTACTGCTCAAAAAAATGTAATAAACTGTTGCGCGGGCTGATGTATCTTTTTAGCACCGCATTAAAGCCTTCGCTGCGTGCTGTAGTTTGCAGAAATGGGAAGAACTTGTCCTTGAAATATGCAGGAACAAAAGAGGCTCTGATGTCATACAGGTCTTGCAAATGCTTGTTATCTGCAACATTGTACTTCAAAATCACTTCTGCCCACCTAGATTCAAACTCTTCGACAGTCATGCTGTGGTCAATCGTGGCATTGAACTCCAACCTTAGAGGTTCATTTTGTGCCATGTCATTACCCAACACACCCTGAGCATTCTGCATTATGTGCCATCTACAATTTCGGTGACATGAATCTGGAAATGTAGCAAGAATAGCACCTCTTATAGCACCGTCTTGATCTGTAATTATGTTGTTTGGTTGTACACCATCCATAGCCTCGAGAAATGCCTCAAAAAGCCAAACATAGTCAGCCTCTTGTTCATTGCGTAGGAAACCACAGCCAAGTTGTATTGACTGCCCGTATCTGTTTACACCAATGAACGGGGCAAACGGCATGCTATAGCAATTAGTCATGTACGTGGCATCAAACGAAATGCAATCACTGTAGTTTTTGTATGCTGCCCTAGCTGGACCATCAACCCAGAAAATTCTTCTAACCCTGTCATCATGGTCAAGATCAATCTTGTAGAAGAACTCTGGATCATCTTGCTTCATTTTATCAAATTTGGCAAGTAGCAACGTCATATCATTGTTTGTTTGCGCTGCAGTGTCAAGTGTGGCCATGTAGTTACTTACATCCTTCCTCTCATAAGGAACATTTGCAAGTTTGCCATATAGCTCAGCCATGATTGACATTACCCTGCCAGCTGACAGATTTACCTTGTGCAATAGCTTAACAAATTCTCTTTCCTCTTTTGGAATCCCTTTATGTGACCTTAAGAACCTCTTCAAGGATAACTTCTTCAAGCATGGATGGTTGTGATCCTCAATAAACATAGTGACGCGCCATTTCTGACCTGTTCTTTTAACCCTAAGACGCGCTCTGCAGTCTGTCTTCTTAGTTATACTACGGTTGCGCTGCCTAACAGGTGGTACTTCCTGGTTGTTGATATCCACATTTTTCCCACTCTTATTGCATACAAAAAGACATTTGTCTCTCTGTTTATCCTTGGTTGAAATCCGACATGTGCTTGACTTGATTGAAAATCCTACATGCTTAGCATATCTGTTGTAGTAATGCCTAGCTTCCTCCCAAGTATTGAAAAGTTGTTCTGGGTAGGGTTTTTGCATTGGTGTCAGCTCTGGTGTGGATTGAACTTCCTCTTCCCCACCTGAATCATCCGATGATATTGTATCGCCGCAGTCAACGCCGGTGTCGACTGATGCCCCGGTGTTACTAGCGAGAACCATGTTCATTCCCCGTAACTTCTTCGAGCATGTCGATACGTCTCCGACGTATCGATAATTTCTTGTGTTCCATGCCACATTATTGATGTTATCTACATGTTTTATGCACACTTTATGTCATATTCGTGCATTTTCTCGGAACTAACCTATTAACAAGGTGCCGAAGTGCCAATTGCTCGTTTTCTCGCTGTTTTTGGTTTCGTAAATCCTAGTAACGAAATATTCTCGGAATTGGACAAAATCAACGCCCGGGGTCCTATTTTTCCACGAAGCTTCCGGAAGACCGAAGAGGAGACGAAGTGGGGCCACGAGGCGGCCAAACCCTAGGGCGGCGCGGCCCCGCCCGGCCGCGCGGCCCTATGGTGTGGGCCCCTCGTGTGGCCCCCGACCTGCCCTTCCGCCTACTTAAAGCCTCCGTCGCGAAACCCCCGGCACCGAGAGCCACGATACGGAAAACCTTCCAGAGACGCCGCCACCGCCAATCCCATCTCGGGGGATTCAGGAGATCGCCTCCGGCACCCTGCCGGAGAGGGGAATCATCTCCCGGAGGACTCTACGCCGCCATGGTCGCCTCCGGAGTGATGAGTGAGTAGTCTACCCCTGGACTATGGGTCCATAACAGTAGCTAGATGGTTGTCTTCTCCCCATTGTGCTTAATTGTCGGGTCTTGTGAGCTGCCGAACATGATCAAGATCATCTATCTGTAATTCTATATGTTGCGTTTGTTGGGATCCGATGAATAGAGAAACTTGTTATGTTGATTATCAAAGTTATGTCTATGTGTTGTTTATGATCTTGCATGCTCTCCGTTATTAGTAGATGCTCTCGGCCAAGTTGATGCTAGTAACTCCAAGAGGGAGTATTTATGCTCGATAGTGGGTTCATGTCTCCGTGAATGCGGAGGAGTGACAAGAACCTCTAAGATTATGGATGCGCTGTTGCCACTAGGGATAAAACATTGGTGCTATGTTCGAGGATGTAGTCACTGATTACATTACGCGCAATACTTAATGCAATTGTCTGTTGTTAGCAACTTAATACTGGAGGGGGTTCGGATGATAACCTGAAGGTGGACTTTTTAGGCATAGATGCATGCTGGATAGCGCTCTATGTACTTTGTCGTAATGCCCAATTAAATCTCACAGTACTCATCATAATATGTATGTGCATGGTCATGTCCTCTTTATTTGTCAATTGCCCAACTGTAATTTGTTCACCCAACATGCTGTTTATCTTATGGGAGAGACACCTCTAGTGAACTGTGGACCCCGGTCCAATTCTCTATACTGAAATACAATCTACTGCAATACTTGTTCTCACTGTTTTCTGCAAATAATCATCATCCACACTATACATCTAATCCTTTGTTACAGCAAGCCGGTGAGATTGACAACCTCCCTGTTTCGTTGGGGCAAAGTACTTTGGTTGTGTTGTGCAGGTTCCACGTTGGCACCGGAATCCCTGGTGTTGCGCCGCACTACATCTCGCCGCCATCAACCTTCAACGTGCTTCTTGGCTCCTACTGGTTCGATAAACCTTGGTTTCATACTGAGGGAAAACTTGCCGCTGTACGCATCACACCTTCCTCTTGGGGTTCCCAATGGACGTGTGCTGTACACGCCATCAAGCAATTTTTCTGGCGCCGTTGCCGGGGAGATCAAGACACGCTGCAAGGGGAGTCTCCACTTCCCAATCTCTTTACTTTGTTTTTGTCTTGCTTTATTTTATTTACTACTTTGTTTGCTGCACTAAATCAAAACACAAAAAAAAATTAGTTGCTAGTTTTACTTTATTTGCTATCTTGTTTACTATATCAAAAACATAAAAAAAATTAGTTACTCGCATTTACTTTATCTAGTTTGCTTTATTTACTACTGCTAAAATGAGTAATCCTGAAGTTGAAGTTCGTACGTTTAAGCAACGAGGGGGAGAATGTTTAAGAGATGCTTGGTATAGAATAAGTGATGCCCATAATAGGTGCACTAAGAAACACTCCACCACTATCTTACTCAGGAATTTTTATGTTGGTATCTCTAGCTGGAATAGGTATGTTCTTGATAGTCTCGCGGAAGGTAACTTCGTAAGTACTCCTGCATTAGAAGCTAGCTGCATTATTGAGAGTCTATTTGGAATACCCCTGTTGATGAAGTTAAAACTGAAATCTCTCTTGAAGATGTTATGAAAAAATTGGAAACCTTAGAGAAAAATTTTCCAAGTATTGGAGCTAAATTGGAAATGTTACTTGATAAAACTGATGAACTTGATAAATCCTTAGGAGGAATTGATGAAAGAATTAGTGTCCTAGGAACTTGTGTTGTCCATGACGATCAAAGCAATAGGATTGACGAACTTGAAAAAGCTATGGGAACCTTAGGTTCAACATTTTCTTCTCTTAAATATAAGGAGAAAGCTTATGTGGGTAAGGAGCAAAAGTTTATGTATGTCTCTAAAGTGCCTAAACCAAAGAAATATTACTATAGGCATAAAATTGATAAAGCCCTTAGTACCACCACGGATGGGGGAGCTCATAATAACGATGCACCATCTCTTGATAATACTTGATACACACTTTCTGCGCCTAGCTGAAAGGCGTTAAAGAAAAGCGCTTATGGGAGACAACCCACGTGTTTTTACTACAGTACCTTGTTTTATTTTGTGTCTTGGAAGTTGTTTACTACTGTAGCAACCTCTCCTTATCTTAGTTTAGTGTTTTGTTGTGCCAAGTAAAGTCGTTGATAGTAAAGTTCATACTAGATTTGGATTACTGCGCAGAAACAGATTTCTTTGCTGTCACGAATCTGGGCTGTTTTCTCTGTAGGTAACTCAGAAAATTATGCCAATTTACGTGAGTGATCCTCAGATATGTACGCAACTTTCATTCAATTTGAGCATTTTCATTTGAGCAAGTCTGGTGCCTCGATAAAATTCGTCAATACGAACTGTTCTGTTTTGACAGATTCTGCCTTTTATTTCGCATTGCCTCTTTTGCTATGTTGGATGAATTTCTTTGATCCATTAATGTCCAGTAGCTTTATGCAATATCCAGAAGTGTTAAGAATGATTATGTCACCTCTGAACATGTTAATTTTTATTGTCCACTAACCCTCTAATGAGTTGTTCTAAGTTTGGTGTGGAGGAAGTTTTCAAGGATCAAGAGAGGAGTATGATGCAATATGATCAAGGAGAGTGAAAGCTCTAAGCTTGGGGATTCCCCGGTGGTTCACCCCTGCATATTCTAAGAAGACTCAAGCGTCTAAGCTTGGGGATGCCCAAGGCATCCCCTTCTTCATCGACGACATTATCGGGTTCCTCCCCTGAAACTATATTTTTATTCCATCACATCTTATGTGCTTTTCTTGGAGCGTCGGTTTGTTTTTGTTTTTGTTTTGTTTGAATAAAATGGATCCTAGCATTCTTTGTGTGGGAGAGAGACATGCTCCGCTGTTGCATATGGACAAATATGTCCTTAGGCTCTACTCATAGTATTCATGGCGAAGTTTCTTCTTCGTTAAATTGTTATATGGTTGGAATTGGAAAATGATACATGTAGTAATTGCTAAAATGTCTTGGGTAATGTGATACTTGGCAATTGTTGTGCTCATGTTTAAGCTCTTGCATCATATGCTTTGCACCCATTAATGAATAAATACATAGAGCATGCTAAAATTTGGTTTGCATATTTGGACTCTCTAAAGTCTAGATAATATCTAGTATTGAGTTTGAACAACAAGGAAGACGGTGTAGAGTTTTATAATGTTTACAATGTGTCTTTTATGTGAGTTTTGCTGCACCGGTTCATCCTTGTGTTTGTTTCAAATAGCCTTGCTAGCCTAAACCTTGTATCGAGAGGGAATACTTCTCATGCATCCAAAATCCTTGAGCCAACTACTATGCCATTCGTGTCCACCATACCTACCTACTACATGGTATTTCTCCGCCATTCCAAAGTAAATTGCTTGAGTGCTACCTTTAAAATTCCATCATTCACCTTTACAATATATAGCTCATGGGACAAATAGCTTAAAAACTATTGTGGTATTGAATATGTACTTATGCACTTTATCTCTTATTAAGTTGCTTGTTGTGCGATAACCATGTTTCGGGGACGCCATCAACTATTCTTTGTTGAATATCATGTGAGTTTCTATGCATGTCCGTCTTGTCCGAAGTAAGAGAGATCTACCACCTTATGGTTAAGCATGCATATTGTTAGAGAAGAACATTGGGCCGCTAACTAAAGCCATGATCCATGGTGGAAGTTTCAGTTTTGGACAATATCCTCAATCTCAAATGAGAAAATTAATTGTTGCTACATGCTTATGCATAAAAGAGGAGTCCATTATCTGTTGTCTATGTTGTCCCGGTATGGATGTCTAAGTTGAGAATAATCAATAGCGAGAAATCCAATGCGAGCTTTCTCCTTAGACCTTTGTACGAGGCGGCATAGAGGTACCCCTTTGTGACACTTGGTTAAAACATGTGCATTGCGATGATCCGGTAGTCCAAGCTAATTAGGACAAGGTGCGGGCACTATTAGTATACTATGCATGAGGCTTGCAACTTGTAAGATATAATTTACATGATACATATGCTTTATTACTACCGTTGACAAAATTGTTTCATGTTTTCAAAATCAAAGCTCTAGCACAAATATAGCAATCGATGCTTTTCCTCTATGGAGGACCATTCTTTTACTTTCATTGTTGAGTCAGTTCACCTATTTCTCTCCACCTCAAGAAGCAAACACTTGTGTGAACTGTGCATTGATTCCTACATACTTGCATATTGCACTTATTATATTACTCTATGTTGACAATATCCATGAGATATACATGTTACAAGTTGAAAGCAACCGCTGAAACTTAATCTTCCTTTGTGTTGCTTCAATGCTTTTACTTTGAATTATTGCTTTATGAGTTAACTCTTATGCAAGACTTATTGATGCTTGTCTTGAAGTACTATTCATGAAAAGTCTTTGCTATATGATTCACTTGTTTACTCATGTCATATACATTGTTTTGATCGCTGCATTCACTACATATGCTTTACAAATAGTATGATCAAAGGTTATGATGGCATGTCACTCCAGAAATTATCTTTGTTATCATTTTACCTGCTCGGGACGAGCAGAACTAAGCTTGGGGATGCTGATACGTCTCCGACGTATCGATAATTTCTTGTGTTCCATGCCACATTATTGATGTTATCTACATGTTTTATGCACACTTTATGTCATATTCGTGCATTTTCCGGAACTAACCTATTAACAAGATGCCGAAGTGCCGATTGCTGTTTTCTGCTGTTTTTGGTTTCGAAATCCTAGTAACGAAATATTCTCGGAATTGGACGAAATCAACGCCCAGGGTCCTATTTTGCCACGAAGCTTCCAGAAGACCGAAGAGGAGACGAATTGGGGCCACGAGGCGGCCAAACCCTAGGGCGGCGCGGCCCCTGCCCTGGCCGCGCGGCCCTATGGTGTGGGCCCCTCGTGTGGCCCCCTGACCTGCCCTTCCGCCTACTTAAAGCCTCCGTCGCGAAACCCCCGATGACCGAGAGCCACGATACGGAAAACCTTCCGGAGACGCCGCCGCTGCCAATCCCATCTCGGGGATTCGGGAGATCGCCTCCGGCACCCGCCGGAGAGGGGAATCATCTCCCGGAGGACTCTACGCCGCCATGGTCGCCTCCGGAGTGATGAGTGAGTAGTCTACCCCTGGACTATGGGTCCATAGCAGTAGCTAGATGGTTGTCTTCTCCCCATTGTGCTTAATTGTCGGGTCTTGTGAGCTGCCGAATGATACGTCTCCGACGTATCGATAATTTCTTGTGTTCCATGCCACATTATTGATGTTATCTACATGTTTTATGCACACTTTATGTCATATTCGTGCATTTTCTGGAACTAACCTATTAACAAGATGTCGAAGTGCCAGTTGCTGTTTTCTGCTGTTTTTGGTTTCAGAAATCCTAGTAAAGAAATATTCTCGGAATTGGAAGAAATCAACGCCCAGGGTCCTATTTTGCCACGAAGCTTCCAGAAGACCGAAGAGGAGACGAAGTGGGGCCACGAGGCGGCCAGACTACAGGGCGGCGCGGCCTAGGTCTTGGCCGCGCGGCCTCGTCATCCGGGCCCCTCGTGTGGCCCCCGACCTGCCCTTCCGCCTACTTAAAGCCTCCGTCGCGAAACCCCCGATGCGAGAGCCACGATACGGAAAACCTTCCAGAGATGCCGCCGCCGCCAATCCCAGCTCGGGGGATTCAGGAGATCGCCTCCGGCACCCTGCCGGAGAGGGGAATCATCTCCCGGAGGACTCTACGCCGCCATGGTCGCCTCCGGAGTGATGTGTGAGTAGTCTACCCCTGGACTATGGGTCCATAGCAGTAGCTAGATGGTTGTCTTCTCCCCATTGTGCTTAATTGTCGGATCTTGTGAGCTGCCTAACATGATCAAGATCATCTATCCGTAATTCTATATGTTGCGTTTGTTGGGATCCGATGAATAGAGAATACTTGTTATGTTGATTATCAAAGTTATGTCTATGTGTTGTTTATGATCTTGCATGCTCTCCGTTACTAGTAGATGCTCTGGCCAAGTAGATGCTTGTAACTCCAAGAGGGAGTATTTATGCTCGATAGTGGGTTCATGTCTCCGTGAATGCGGGAAGTGACAGAAATCTCTAAGATTATGGATGTGCTGTTGCCACTAGGGATAAAACATTGGTGCTATGTTCAAGGATGTAGTTACTGATTACATTACGCGCAATACTTAATGCAATTGTCTCGTTGTTAGCAACTTAATACTGGAGGGAGTTCGGATGATAACCTGAAGGTGGACTTTTTAGGCATAGATGCATGTCTGGATAGCGGTCTATGTACTTTGTCGTAATGCCCAATTAAATCTCACTATACTCATCATAATATGTATGTGCATGGTCATGCCCTCTTTATTTGTCAATTGCCCAACTGTAATTTGTTCACCCAACATGCTGTTTATCTTATGGGAGAGACACCTCTAGTGAACTGTGGACCCCGGTCCAATTCTCTATACTTAAATACAATCTACTGCAATATTGTTCTACTGTTCTCTGCAAACAATCATCATCCACACTATACATCTAATCCTTTGTTACAGCAAGCCGGTGAGATTGACAACCTCATTGTTTCGTTGGGGCAAAGTACTTTGGTTGTGTTGTGCGGGTTCCACGTTGGCGCCGGAATCTCCGGTGTTGCGCCGCACTACATCCCGCCGCCATCAACCTTCAACGTGCTTCTTGGCTCCTACTGGTTTGATAAACCTTGGTTTCATGTCGAGGGAAAACTTGCCGCTGTACGCATCACACCTTCCTCTTGGGGTTCCCAACGGACGCGTGCTGTACGCGTATCAAGCTCTTTTTCTGGCGCCGTTGCCGGGGAGATCAAGACACGCTGCAAGGGGAGTCTCCACTTTCCAATCTCTTTACTTTGTTTTTGTCTTGCTTAGTTTTATTTACTACTTTGTTTGCTGCACTAAATCAAAATAGAAAAAAATTAGTTGCTAGTTTTACTTTATTTGCTATCTTGTTTACTATATCAAAAACACAAAAAAATTAGTTACTTGCATTTACTTTATCTAGTTTGCTTTATTTACTACTGCTAAAATGGCCACTCCTGAAAATACTAAGTTGTGTGACTTCACAACCACAAATAATAATGATTTCTTATGCACACCTATTGCTCCACCTGCTACTACAGCAGAATTCTTTGAAATTAAACCTGCTTTACTAAATCTTGTTATGCGAGAGCAATTTTCTGGTGTTAGTTCTGATGATGCTGCTGCCCATCTTAATAATTTTGTTGAACTATGTGAAATGCAAAAGTATAAGGCTGTCCCCGGTCGCTGTCAAAAGTAGGGCCCACATGCTATTTTAGGAAAGATTCCATTCCGACAGGGGGGGCACTCCGTAAGACAAACTGGTAACCGGGTACTGTGTAGCCACATTTTTTTTGGCAAAATTTAATGAGTAAAAGAGAGAGAGAAAATGTAAACTTGTAACATTATAGTCCAAACTGATTGTACTGTATTCAGTATTCAGATGGCAGAGACAATGACGCAAGGGGCTTTTCTTGATGTCAGCGGCAACAATTTGTGATGACTGTTCTATCTTATGTAGTGGTTCTGCTAGAGTTCAAGTTGACTGTCCGTTGGTGCGGTTGGGCCAGTGTTGAAGGAGATATGCCCTAGAGGCAATAATAAAGTGGTTATTATTTATATCTTTATGTTTATAATAAATGATTATATATCATGCTATAATTGTATTAACCGAAACATTAGTACATGTGTGATATGTAGACAAACAAGAAGTCCCTAGTATGCCTCTTAAACTAGCTTGTTGATTAATGGATGATTAGTTTCATAATCATGAACATTGGATGTTATTAATAACAAGGTTATGTCATTGTATGAATGATGTAATGGACACACCCAATTAAGCGTAGCATAAGATCTCGTCATTAAGTTATTTGCTATAAGCTTTCGATACATAGTTACCTAGTCCTTATGACCATGAGATCATGTAAATCACTCATACCGGAAAGGTACTTTGATTACACCAAACACCACTGCGTAAATGGGTGGTTATAAAGGTGGGATTAAGTATCCGGAAAGTATGAGTTGAGGCATATGGATCAACGGTGGGATTTGTCCACCCCGATGACGGATAGATATACTCTGGGCCCTCTCGGTGGAATGTCGTCTAATGTCTTGCAAGCATATGAATGAGTTCATAAGAGACCACATACCACGGTACGAGTAAAGAGTACTTGTCGGGAGACGAGGTTGAACAAGGTATAGAGTGATACCGAAGATCAAACCTCGGACAAGTAAAATATCGCGAGACAAAGGGAATTGGTATTGTATGTGAATGGTTCATTCGATCACTAAAGTCATCGTTGAATATGTGGGAGCCATTATGGATCTCCGGATCCCGCTATTGGTTATTGGTCGGAGTGAGTACTCAACCATGTCCGCATAGTTCACGAACCGTAGGGTGACACACTTAAAGTTGGATGTTGAAATGGTAGAACTTGAATATGGAATGGAGTTCGAATATTTGTTCGGAGTCCCGGATGAGATCCCGGACATCACGAGGAGTTCCGGAATGGTCCGGAGAATAAGATTCATATATAGGATGTCATTTTATGTGAATTAAAATGTCGTGGAAGGTTCTATGGAAGGTTCTAGAAGGTTCTAGAAAAGTCCGGAAGAAACCACCAAGGAAGGTGGAGTCCACATGGGACTCCACCTCCATGGCCGGCCAACCCTAGTGGGGGAGGAGTCCCAAGTGGACTCCCCTTAGGGGGCCGGCCACCCCCCACATGGGAGGTGGAACTCCCACCTTTGGTGGGAGTCCTAGGTTGGCTAGGTTTCCCCTCTTATGGAAGGTTTTTGGTTCGGGTCTTATTCGAAGACTTGGACACCAACACTTGGGGATCCACCTATATAATGAGGGGCCAAGGGAGGGGCCGGCCACCCCAAGACCACAAGCTGGCCGCCCCCTTGAAGTGGCCGGCCACCCCCTCCCAAACCCTAGCCGCCCCCTCTCCTCCATATCTCCCGCGTAGCTTAGCGAAGCTCCGCCGGACTTCTCCACCGCCACCGACACCACGCCGTCGTGCTGTCGGATTCAAGAGGAGCTACTACTTCCGCTGCCCGCTGGAACGGGAGGTGGACGTCGTCTTCATCAACAACCGAACGTGTGACCGAGTACGGAGGTGCTGCCCGTTCGTGGCGCCGGAGCCGATCGTGATCAAGATCTTCTACGCGCTTTTGCAAGCGGCAAGTGAATGTCTACCGCAGCAACAAGAGCCTCATCTTGTAGGCTTTGGAATCTCTTCAAGGGTGAGACTCGATAATCCCCTCGTTGCTACCGTCTTCTAGATTGCATCTTGGCTTGGATTTCGTGTTTGCGGTAGGAAATTTTTGTTTTCTATGCAACGTTATCCTACGGTGGTATCGAGCCGTGTCTATGCATAGATGGTTGCACGAGTAGAACACAATGGTTTGTGGGCGTTGATGCTCTTGTTATCTTTAGTTTGAGTACTTTGCATCTTTGTGGCATAGTGGGATGAAGCGGCTCGGACTAACTTTACATGACCGCGTTCATGAGACTTGTTCCTCGTTCGACATGCAACTTGTATTGCATAAGAGGCTTTGCGGGTGTCTGTCTCTCCTACTATAGTGAAGATTCAATTTACTCTTCTATTGAAAACATTAGTATCAACGTTGTGGTTCATGTTCGTAGGTAGATTAGATCTCTCTCGAAAACCCTAAACCACGTAAAATATGCAAACCAAATTAGAGACGTCTAACTTGTTTTTGCAGAGGTTTGGTGATGTGATATGGCCATAATGTGATGATGAATATGTATGAGATGATCATTATTGTATTGTGGCAACCGGCAGGAGTCTTATGGTTGTCTTTAAATTTCATGTTGAGTAGTATTTCAAAGTAGTTGTAATAGTTGCTACATGGAGGACAATCATGAAGACGGCGCCATTGACCTTGACGCTACGCCGACGATGATGGAGATCATGCCCGAAGATGATGGAGATCATGTCCATGCTTTGGAGATGAAGATCAAAGGCACAAAGACAAAAGGGCCATATCATATCACATATGAACTGCATGTGATGTTAATCCTTTTATGCATCTTATTTTGCTTAGATCGCGACGGTAGCATTATAAGATGATCCCTCACTAAAATCTCAAGATAATAAAGTGTTCATCCTTAGTAGCACCGTTACCAAGTCTTGTCGTTTCGAAGCATCTCGTGATGATCGGGTGTGATAGATTCAATAAGTACATACAACGGGTGCAAGACAGTTTTGCACATGCGGATACTAAGGTGGCCTTGACGAGCCTAGCATGTACAGACATGGTCTCGGAACACGTGATACCGAAAGGTAGAGCATGAATCATATGGTTGATATGATGAACACTTTGAGTGTTCGCCATTGAAATCACACCTTTTCTCGTGATGATCGGGTTTAGGTGCGGTGGATTTGGTTCGTGTGATCACTAAGACAATGCGAGGGATATTGTTTTGAGTGGGAGTTCACCTAGATTTTTAATTATGTTGAATTAAAATTTGAACTCAATTTGTCATAAACTTAGTCTAAACTATTGCAAATATATGTTGTAGAGATGGCGTCCTCAATCAATTTTAATCAGTTCCTAGAGAAAGAGAAACTTAAGAGCAACGGTAGCAACTTCACCGACTGGTTCCGTCATGTGAGGATCTTCCTCTCCGGCGGAAATCTGCAATTTGTGCTTGATGCACCGCTAGGTGACCCTCCTGCGAAACTGAAACCGATGAAGTAAAAGCTGTTTACGCGACTCGGAAAACTCGGTACTCTCAAGTTCGGTGTGCCATCCTGTGCGATCCGGAATCCGATCTTCAAAAACGTTTTGAGCACCACGATCCTCATGAGTTGATGAATGAGCTGAAAGCTATATTCGAGACTCATGCGGTCGTGGAATGCTATGAAGCATCGAAACATTTCTTCAGCTGCATGATGGAAGAAGGCAGCTCCGTTAGTGAGCACATGCTCGCCATGACCGGGCATGCAAAGAAACTCAGTGACTTGGGAATAGTGATTCCTAACAGACTGGGGATTAATCTTGTCCTTCAATCACTGCCACCAAGTTACAAGAACTTCGTGATGAACTACAATATGCAGAACATGAACAAGGAGTTACCTGAACTCTTTGGCATGCTAAAAGCTGCTGAGATTGAGATCAAGAAAGAGCACCAAGTGTTGATGGTCAACAAGACCACCAGTTTCAAGAAACAGGGCAAGTCTAAGGGAAAATTCAAAAAGAGTGGCAAGAAAGTTGCCACGCCTCCTATGAAACCTAAGAACGGCCCTAAGCCTGATGCTGAGTGCTATTACTGCAAGGAGAAGGGACACTGGAAGCGTAATTGCTCCAAGTATCTGGCTGATCTGAAGAGCGGCCTTGTCAAGAAGAAGAAAGAAGGTATATCTGATATACATGTTATAGATGTTCATTTCACCTGGTTCTCGTTCTAGTACCCGGGTATTTGATACTCGGTTTGGTTGCTCATATTTGTAACTCGAAACAGGAACTAAAGAATAAACGACAACTCGCTGAAAGATGAAGTGACGATGCGCGTTGGAAACGGATCCAAGGTCAATGTGATCGCAGTCGGCACACTTCCTCTACATCTACCTTCGGGATTAGTTTTAAGCCTAAATAATTGCTATTATGTACCTGCGTTGAGCATGAACATTATATCTGGATCTTGTTTAATGCAAGACGGTTATTCATTCAAGTCTGAGAATAATGGTTGTTCCATTTTTATGAATAATATCTTTTATGGTCGAGCACCACAAAAGAATGGCTTATTTCTGTTAGATCTCGATAGTAGTGATACGCATATACATAACATAGATGCTAAGCGAATTAAATTGAATGATAATTCTACTTATATGTGGCACTGTCGTCTTGGTCATATTGGAGTGAAACGCATGAAGAAACTTCATACTGATGGATTACTTGAATCACTTGACTTTGAGTCACTTGATAGATGCGAAGCATGTCTAATGGGAAAAATGACAAAGACTCCATTTTCTGGTATGATGGAGCGAGCTACTGACTTATTAGAAATCATACATACCGATGTATGTGGACCAATGAGCGTAGCATCGCGCGGTGGTTATCGTTATGTTCTAACCTTCACAGATGATCTGAGTAGATATGGGTATATTTATTTCATGAAACATAAATCCGAAACTTTCGAGAAGTTTAAGGAATTTCAAAGTGAAGTAGAAAATCAACGTAACAAGAAGATTAAATTTCTACGATCTGATCGTGGAGGTGAATATCTGAGTTATGAGTTTGGCATGCATTTAAAGAAATGCGGAATACTTTCACAATTGACACCGCCGGGAACACCTCAACGTAACGGTGTGTCCGAACGTCGTAATCGAACTCTCTTAGATATGGTTCGTAGTATGATGTCTCTTACTGATTTGCCGTTATCATTTTGGAGTTATGCATTAGAGACAGCCGCATTCACTTTAAATAGAGCACCATCAAAATCCGTAGAAACGACACCGTATGAATTATGGTTTAATAAGAAACCTAAGCTGTCGTTGATGGGGTTCGTAGCATAGAAAACAAAAATTTTCTACCGCAAGAACGAATAAAACCAAGATCCAATCTATGGAAAAACACCAAGATCTAATCTACTAGATTGAAGCAACGAGAAAGGTTGGATCCACATACCCTTGTAGATCGCTAAGCGGAAACGAGATCGGATCTCGTGGGTGATGTAGTCGTACACTTGCCGATCTCAAGATCGCGATGACGATCCCTACGGCACTGCAAACGGGCAGCACCTCCGTACTCGGTCACACGTACAGCTCGATGAAGACACCTCCTCCTTGTTCCAGCAAGCGGGGAGATGTGGTAGATGGGATCTAGTCCAGCAGCACGACGGCGTGGTGGTGGTGGAGAGTTTCCGCGGACAGGGCTTCGCCTGTACGCGTTGGGTGGAAGAAACTAGGCAAAATGCGGAGCAAACGGAGCAAACGACCGCGGAACAAAAATCTGATTTAACGCGTCCTACGCGTCTCTAATTATATGCGGAAGGTGTGCAGCTCACGCAAAAATCAGATCGGCCGGCCGTTTCACGTGGCGTGCAAGCCAAGCCGATCTAATCGGCCTGGGAGACGCGCGCGCCAAGGCAGCGATCGAAACGATCGGCCAAGGCAGCGTCGTCTGCTTCCTTGGAAGTAGTGCATGCGGCCATGTCTTCACATGGGCCAAATGCACACGGCCTCTTTCCTTTTATTTATTTCTTTTGCCTTTTTATTTAATAGCTAGTCACGTTACATGAGCTACTTAATTGGCCCATTAGCAAAACTTCTCATAGACTACTTTTAGCCTCATATTTATTTCTACTAAATAAATAAATATATTAATATTTACTAATTCAATTAATTAATAAATCATTAATCATCTTCCCGGAACAATTCCGTAACTCTCCAAAACTATTTCTTTAATCCCGAAACTACCCCTAGCAACATCGAAACCTTAAGTGTGTCACCCTACGGTTCGAGAATGTGCAGACATGATCGAGACGCCTCTCCGACCAATAATCATCAGCGGGACCTGGAGATCCGTAATGACTCCTACATATTCAACGATGAACAATGTGATCGAATGAACCATTAACATACGATACCGATTCCCTTTGTCGCGCGATACTTTACTTGTCCGAGGTTTGATCGTCGGTATCTCCATACCTAGTTCAACCTCGTTTCCGACAAGTACTCTTTACTCGTACCGTGGCATGTCATCTCTTGTGAACTAGTCACATGCTTGCAAGCTAATCAGACGACATTCCACCGAGAGGGCCCAGAGTATATCTATCCGTCATTGAGATGGACAAATCCCACTGTTGATCCATATGCCTCAACTCACACTTTCCGAATACTTAATCCCATCTTTATAACCACCCATTTACGCGAGTGGCGTTTGATGTAATCAAAGTACCCTTCCGGTATAAGTGATTTACATGATCTCATGGTCGAAGGACTAGGTAACTATGTATCGGAAGCTTATAGCAAATTGAACTTAATGACTTGATCTTATGCTACGCTCATTTGGGTGTGTGTCCATTATATCATTCAACTAATGACATAACCTTGTTATTAATAACATCCAATGTTCATGATCACGAAACCATGATCATCCATTAATCAACAAGCTAGTTATACAAGAGGCTTACTAGGGACTCCTTATTGTTTACATAACACACATGTATCAATGTTTCGATTAATACAATTATAGCATGGTATGCAAACATTTATCATAAACACAAAGATATTATAATAACCACTTTATTATTGCCTCTTGGGCATATCTCCAACAGTCTCCCACTTGCACTAGAGTCAATAATCTAGATTACATTGTAAGGTATCTAACACCCATAGCATTCTGGTGTTGGTCATGCTTTGCCCTAGGGAGAGCTTTAGTCAACGGATCTGCAACATTCAGATCTGTGTGTACCTGCAAATCTCTACTTCACCATCTTCGATGTACTCGCGAATCGAATGAAAACGCAGCTTGATATGCTTCAGCTTCTTGTGTGACCTTGGTTCCTTTGCATTGGCGATGGCACCCGTGTTGTCACAATAAATGACTAACGGGTCCAATGCACTAGGAACCACACCAAGCTCAACAATGAACCTCTTCATCCATACCGCTTCCGATGAAGCCTCCGAAGCTGCTATATATTCAGATTCTGTTGAAGATTTCGCCACCGTGCATCGCTTGGAACTGCTCCAGACTTCATCGCCGCACCATTCAATATAAACACGTACGTGGATCGAGACTTAGAGTCATCAGGATCGGTGTTCCAACTTGCATCGGTGTAACTGGTTACAACGAGCTCTTGGTCACCGCCATAACAAAGAAACATATCCTTAGTCCTTTTCAAGTACTTCAGGATATTCTTTACTGCTGTCCAGTGTTCCATTCCTGGATCACTTTGATATCTGCTGGTCAAACTAACAGCATGTGCGATATCCGGTCTAGTACACAGCATATCATACATGAGAGAGCCTACCGCCGAAGCATAGGGGATCTTGCTCATCCTCTCTCTTTCATCTGCTGTAGCTGGACCTTGAGTCTTACTCAAGACTTTACCTGGCAACATAGGCAAGAACCCTTTCTTGCTTTCATCCATTCTAAACTTCTTTAGAATCTTGTCCAGGTATGTACTCTGTGAAAGGCCTATTAGGCGTCTTGATCTATCTCTATAAATCTTGATGCCTAAAATGTATGCTGCTTCACCAAGGTCTTTCATTGAAAAACACTTATTCAAATAACCTTTAACACTGCTTAATAGTTCTATATCATTCCCAATCAATAATATGTCATCTACATATAATATCAGGAACGCTACAGAGCTCCCACTCACTTTCTTGTAAATACAGGCCTCACCATGAGTCCGTATAAACCCGAAGTCTTTGATCACTCCATCAAAGCGTCGGTTCCAACTCCGGGATGCTTGCTTCAGTCCATAAATGGAACGCTGAAGTTTGCATACCTTGTCGATATTTTCGGGATCGACAAAACCTTTGGGTTGTACCATATACAACTCTTCCTCAATATCACCATTAAGGAACGCCGTTTTGACATCCATCTCGCCAAATCTCATAATCGAAAAATGCAGCTATTGCTAACAAAATCCTCACAGACTTTAGCTTCGCTACAGGTGAGAAAGTCTCATCGTAGTCAACTCCTTGAATTTGTCGGAAACCTTTTGCGACAAGTCGAGCTTTATAGACAGTAATATTGCCATCAGCATCTATTTTTCTCTTGAAGATCCATTTATTCTCGACAGCCTTGCGGCTATCAGGTAAGTCTACCAAAGTCCATACTTTGTTATCATACATGGATCCCATTTCGGATTTCATGGCTTCTTGCCATTTGTTGGAATCTGGGCTCATCATTGCTTCTTCATACGTCGCAGGGTCCTCGTCATTGTTGTCCACAATCATGACATTCAGACAGGGATCATACCAATCAGGAGTGGTACGTTCCCTCGTCGATCTGCGAGGTTCAGTAGCTTCCTCGTTCGAAGTTTCATGATCATCATCATTCGCTTCCTCTCCTATCGGTGCAGGCTGTGCATGAACTTCTTCCGGCACTGCGCTACTCTGATCTATGAGAGAAGGTTCATTAACCTCGTCGAGTTCTACTTTCCTTCCAGTCACTTCTTTAGTGAGAAACTCCTTCTCAAGAAAGGATCCGTTCTTGGCAACAAAGATTTTGCCTTCGGATCTGTGATAGAAAGTGTACCCGATTGTTTCTTTAGGGTATCCTATGAAGACGTATTTCTCCGCTTTGGGTTCTAGCTTGTCAGGCTGTAACTTCTTTACATAAGCTTCGCAACCCCAAACTTTAAGGAATGACAGCTTAGGTTTCTTTCCAAACCATAGTTCATACGGTGTCATTTCAACGGATTTAGATGGTGCCCTATTTAAAGTGAATGCGGCTGTCTCTAATGCATAACCCCAAAACGATAACGGCAAATCGGTAAGAGACATCATAGACCGAACCATATCTAAGAGAGTTCGATTACGACGTTCGGACACACCATTACGCTGTGGTGTTCCCGGCGGTGTCAACTGTGAAAGTATTCCGCATTTCTTTAAATGCATGCCAAACTCATAACTCAGATATTCACCTCCGCGATCGAACGCGAAACTTAATCTTCTTGTTACGTTGATTTTCTACTTCACTTTGGAATTCCTTGAACTTCTCAAAAGTCTCGGACTTATGTTTCATAAAGTAAATATATCCATATCTACTCAGATCATCCGTGAAGGTTAGAACATAACGATAACCACCGCGCGATGCTACACTCATTGGTCCGCACACATCGGTATGTATGATTTCCAATAAGTCTGTAGCTCGCTCCATTGTACCGAAAATGGAGTCTTAGTCATTTTTCCCATTAGACATGCTTCGCATCCGTCAAGTGACTCAAAGTCAAGTGACTCAAGAAGTCCATCGGAATGGAGTTTCTTCATGCGCTTCACTCCAATATGACCAAGACGACAGTGCCACATATAAGTAGAATTATCATTCAATTTCATTCGCTTAGCATTAATGTTATGAACATGTGTATCACTACTATCGAGATTTAACAAGAATAAACCATTCATTTCAGGTGCATGGCCATAAAAGACATTACTCATATAAATCGAACAACCATTATTCTCAGACTTAAACGAATAACCGTCTTGCATTAAACAAGATCCAGATACAATGTTCATGCTCAACGCAGGTACCAAATAACAATTATTAAGGTTTAAAACTAATCCCGAAGGTAGATGTAGAGGGAGCGTGCCGACAGCGATCACATCGACTTTGGATCCATTTCCAACGCGCATCGTCACCTCGTCTCTTGCCAGGCTTCGTCTATTCCGCAGCTTCTGTTTCGAGTTACAAATGTGAGCAACCGAACCAGTATCAAATACCCGGGCACTACTACGAGAACCGGTAAGATAGACATCAATAACATGTATATCAAATATACCTTTCTTTTGACGTGGCCGCTCTTCGGATCGGCCAAGTATTTGGGGCAATTGCGCTTCCAGTGCCCCTTCCCCGGCAGTAATAGCACACGGTCTCGGGTTTAGGACCAGCCTTAGGCTTCTCAGGATGCGGTGCAACTTTCTTGCCGCCCTTCTTGAAGTTACCCTTGTTAGGCTTGCCCTGCTTTTTGAAACTGGTGGTCTTGTTGACCATCAACACTTGGTTCTCCTTCTTAATCTCTACTTCAGCAGATTTCAACATGGAAAAGATTTCAGGTAAGTCTTTATTCATGTTCTGCATGTTGTAGTTCATCACGAAGTTCTTGTAACTTGGTGGCAGTGATTGAAGGACACGATGAATACCCAGCTGGTTAGGGATCATCATCCCCAAGTCACCGAGCTTCTTCGCATGCCCGGACATGACGAGCATGTGCTCACTAACGGAGCTGCCCTCTTCCATCATGCGGGTAAAGAACCGCTTCGAGGCCTCATAGCTCTCCACGGCCGCATGAGTCTCAAAGATAAGTTTGAGCTCACGCATCATCTCACGAGGGTCGTGGTGCTCAAAACGCTTTGGAGCTCTGCCTCTAAGCTGCACAAGATGGCACACTCGAACTTCGGAGTACCGAGTTGCCCGAGTCTCATAAACATTCTTTATGTCCTCGGACACCGCAGGAGGTGGTGGGGGACCTAGCGGTGCATCGAGCACATATTGCGAGGCTTCCACCGATGAGGAAAATCCTCACATGACGGAACCAGATCGGTGAAGTTGCTACCATTGCCCTTAAGCTTTTCTTTCTCTAGGAACCGGTTAAAATTGATGGAGGGGGGCGCCATGATCTACAACATATTTGCAAAGAGTTTAGACTAAGTTTATGATAAATTGAGTTCAATTTTAATTCTGAAATTAACTAGGTGAACTCCCACTTAAAACAACATCCCTCGCATTGTCTTAGTGATTACACGAACCAAATCCACTACACCAAGTCCGATCTTCACGAGAAAAGATGTAGCTTCAAAGGCGAACACTCAAAGTGTTCATCATATCATTCATATGATTCATGCTCTACCTTTCGGTATCCCGTGTTCCGAGACCATGTCTGTACATGCTAGGCTCGTCAAGGCAACCTTGGTATCCGCGTGTGCAAATCTGGCTTGCACCCGTTGTATGCACATGTAGAGTCTATCACACCCGATCATCACGAGATGCTTCGAAACGACAAGTCTTAGCAACGGTGCATACTAAGGATGAACACTTTATTATCTTGATATTTAGTGAGAGGGATCATCTTATAATGCTACCGTCGCGATCTAAGCAAAATAAGATGCATAAAAGGATTAACATCACATGCAATTCATAATGTGTGATATGATATGGCCTTTCTTCTTTGTGCTTTTGATCTCCATCTCCAAAGCACGGACATGATCTCCATCATCACCAGCATGGTGTCAAGGTCAGTGGCGCCGCTTCATGGTTGTCCATCACTTATAGCTACTATAACAACTACTTGAAATAAAGCTATTACATGGTGAATAGACACGCAGGTCTTTAACAAAAATTAAAGACAACCATTAGGCTCCTGCCGGTTGCCATAATACAATAATGAACATCTCATACATCAGATATAATCACCATCACATCATGGCCATATCACATCACCAAACCCTGCAAAAACAAGTTAGACGCCTCTAATTTGGTTTGCATATTTTACGTGGTTTAGGGTTTTCGAGTAAGATCCAATCTACCTACGAACATGAACCACAACGGTGATACTAGTGTTGACAATAGAAGTGTAAATTACAATCTTCACTATGGTGGGAGAGACAGACACCCGCAAAGCCACTTATGCAATACAAGTTGCATGTCAAGCGTGGAGCAAGTCTCATGAGACGCGGTCATGTAAGGTTAGCCCGGGCCGCTTCATCCCACCATCCCGCAAGAAGCAAAGTACACAAACTAAAGCAACAAGAGCATCACCGCCCACAAAACCATTGTGTTCTACTCGTGCAACAGATCTATGCATAGACATGGCTCTGATACCACTGATGGGGTTCGTAGCATAGAAAACAAAAATTTTCTACCGCAAGAACGAATAAAACCAAGATCCAATCTATGGAAAAACACCAAGATCTAATCTACTAGATTGAAGCAACGAGAAAGGTTGGATCCACATACCCTTGTAGATCGCTAGCGGAAACGAGATCGGATCTCGTGGGTGATGTAGTCGTACACTTGCCGATCTCAAGATCGCGATGACGATCCCTCCGGCACTGCAAACGGGCAGCACCTCCGTACTCGGTCACACGTACAGCTCGATGAAGACACCTCCTCCTTGTTCCAGCAAGCGGGGAGATGTGGTAGATGGGATCTAGTCCAGAGAGCACGACGGCGTGGTGGTGGTGGAGAGTTTCCGCGGACGGGGCTTCGCCTCGTACGCGTTGGGTGGAAGAAACTAGGCAAAATGCGGAGCAAACGGAGCAAACGACCGCGGAACAAAAATCTGATTTAACGCGTCCTACGCGTCTCTATTTATATGCGGAAGGTGTGCAGCTCACGCAAAAATCAGATCGGCCGGCCGTTTCACGTGGCGTGCAAGCCAAGCCGATCTAATCGGCCTGGGAGACGCGCGCGCCAAGGCAGCGATCGAAACGATCGGCCAAGGCAGCGTCGCTGCTTCCCTGGAAGTAGTGCATGCGGCCATGTCTTCACATGGGCCAAATGCACACGGCCTCTTTCCTTTTATTTATTTCTTTTGCCTTTTTATTTAATAGCTAGTCTGTTTCATGAGCTACTTAATTGGCCCATTAGCAAAACTTCTCATAGACTACTTTTAGCCTCATATTTATTTCTACTAAATAAATAAATATATTAATATTTACTAATTCAATTAATTAATAAATCATTAATCATCTTCCCGGAACAATTCCGTAACTCTCCAAAACTATTTCTTTAATCCCGAAACTACCCCTAGCAACATCGAAACCTTAAGTGTGTCACCCTACGGTTCGAGAATGTGCAGATATGATCGAGACGCCTCTCCGACCAATAATCATCAGCGGGACCTGGAGATCCGTAATGACTCCTACATATTCAACGATGAACAATGTGATCGAATGAACCATTAACATACGATACCGATTCCCTTTGTCGCACGATACTTTACTTGTCCGAGGTTTGATCGTCGGTATCTCCATACCTAGTTCAACCTCGTTTCCGACAAGTACTCTTTACTCGTACCGTGGCATGTCATCTCTTGTGAACTAGTCACATGCTTGCAAGCTAATCAGACGACATTCCACCGAGAGGGCCCAGAGTATATCTATCCATCATTGAGATGGACAAATCCCACTGTTGATCCATATGCCTCAACTCACACTTTCCGAATACTTAATCCCATCTTTATAACCACCCATTTACGCAGTGGCGTTTGATGTAATCAAAGTACCCTTCCGGTATAAGTGATTTACATGATCTCATGGTCGAAGGACTAGGTAACTATGTATCGGAAGCTTATAGCAAATTGAACTTAATGACTTGATCTTATGCTACGCTCATTTGGGTGTGTGTCCATTATATCATTCAACTAATGACATAACCTTGTTATTAATAACATCCAATGTTCATGATCACGAAACCATGATCATCCATTAATCAACAAGCTAGTTATACAAGAGGCTTACTAGGGACTCCTTGTTGTTTACATAACACACATGTATCAATGTTTCGATTAATACAATTATAGCATGGTATGCAAACATTTATCATAAACACAAAGATATTATAATAACCACTTTATTATTGCCTCTTGGGCATATCTCCAACAATCGTTCCTGAAAGTTTGGGGTTGCGAAGCCTATGTAAAGAAGTTACAACCGGACAAGCTAGAACCCAAAGCGGAGAAATGCGTCTTCATAGGATACCCTAAGGAAACTATAGGGTACACTTTCTATCACAGATCCGAAGGCAAAATCTTTGTTGCTAAGAACGGAACCTTTCTTGAGAAAGAATTTCTCACTAAAGAAGTGACTCGGAAGAAAAGTAGAACTCGATGAGATTGATGAATCTATACTCGTTGATCAGAGTAGCGCAGTACCGGAAGTTGTACCTGTACCGCCTACACCGGCAACAGAGGAAGCTAATGATAATGATCATGAAACTTCGAACGAGGAAACTATTGAACCTCGCAGATCGACAAGGGAACGTACCACTCCTGATTGGTATGATCCTTGTCTAAATGTCATGATTGTGGATAACAATGATGAGGACCCTGCGACGTATGAAGAAGCGATGATGAGCCCAGATTCCAACAAATGGCAAGAAGCCACGAAATCCGAAATGGGATCCATGTATGATAACAAAGTATGGACTTTGGTAGACTTACCTGATAGCCGAAAGGCTGTCGAAAATAAATGGATCTTCAAGAGAAAAACAGATGCTGATGGTAATATTACTGTCTATAAAGCTCGACTTGTCGCAAAGGGTTTCCGACAAATTCAAGGAGTTGACTACGATGAGACATTCTCACCTGTAGCGAAGCTAAAATCTGTGAGGATTTTGTTAGCAATAGCTGCATTTTTCGATTATGAGATTTGGCGTATGGATGTCAAAACGGCGTTCCTTAATGGAGACATTGAGGAAGAGTTGTATATGGTACAACCCAAAGGTTTTGTTGATCCTAAAAATGCCGACAAAGTATGCAAACTTCAGCGTTCAATCTATGGATCGAAGCAAGCATCAAGAAGTTGGAACCGACGCTTTGATAAGGTGATCAAAGACTTCGGGTTTATACAGGTGTCATGGAGAGGCCTCGTATTTACAAGAAAGTGAGTGGGAGCTCCGTAGCATTCCCGATATTATATGTAGATGACATATTATTGATCGGGAATGATATAGAACTATTAAGCAGTTGTTAAAGGTTATTTGAATAATAGTTTTTCAATGAAAGACCTTGGTGAAGCATCGTATATATTAGGCATCAAGATTTATAGAGATAGATCAAGACGCCTAATAGGGCTATCACAGAGTACATATCTCGGACAAGATTCTAAAGAAGTTTAGAATGGACGAAAGTAAGAAAGGGTTCTTACCTATGTTACCGTGCAAGGTATTGAGTAAGACTCAAGGACCGGCTACAGCAGAAGAAAGAGAAAGGATGAGTAATATCCCCTATGCCTCGGCGATGAGGATCTATCGTGTATGCCATGCTATGTACTAGACCGGATATAGCACATGCTCGTTAGTTTGACTAGCAGATATCAAAGTGATCCAGGAATGGAACACCGGACAGTGGTCAAGAATATCCCGAAGTACTTGAAAAGAACTAAGGATATGTTTCTTTGTTATGGAGGTGACCAAGAGCTCGTTGTAAACGGTTACACCGATGCAAGTTGGAACACCGATCCCGATGACTCTAAGTCACAATCTGGGTACGTGTTTATATTGAATGGTGCTGCAAGTAAGTCGGGCAAGCTCGAAGCGAGTGCACGGTGGCGAAGTCTTCAACGTGAATCGAGTACATAGCGGCTTCGGAGGCTTCATCGAAGCGGTATGGATGAAGAGGTTCATTGTAGAGCTCGGTGTGGTTCCTAGTGCATTGGACCCATTAATCATTTACTCGTGATAACATGGGTGCCATCGCCAATGCACAAGAGCCAAGGTCACACAAGAGGTCGAAGCATATCAAGCTGCGTTACCACTCGATTCGCGAGTACATCGAAGATGGAGAAGTAAAGATTTGCAAAGTACACACCGATCCGAATGTAGCAGATCCGTTGACTAAAGCTCTCCCTAGGGCAAAGCATGACCAACACCGTAATGCCATGGGTGTTAGGTATATTACAATGTAATCTAGATTATTGACTCTAGTGCAAGTGGGAGATCGAAGGAGATATGCCCTAGAGGCAATAATAAAGTGGTTATTATTTATATCTTTATGTTTATGATAAATGTTTATATATCATGCTATAATTGTATTAACCGAAACATTAGTACATGTGTGATATGTAGACAAACAAGAAGTCCCTAGTATGCCTCTTAAACTAGCTTGTTGATTAATGGATGATTAGTTTCATAATCATGAACATTGGATGTTATTAATAACAAGGTTATGTCATTGTATGAATGATGTAATGGACACACCCAATTAAGCGTAGCATAAGATCTCGTCATTAAGTTATTTGCTATAAGCTTTCGATACATAGTTACCTAGTCCTTATGACCATGAGATCATGTAAATCACTCATACCGGAAAGGTACTTTGATTACACCAAACACCACCTGCGTAAATGGGTGGTTATAAAGGTGGGATTAAGTATCCGAAAAGTATGAGTTGAGGCATATGGATCAACAAGTGGGATTTGTCCATCCCGATGACGGATAGATATACTCCGGGCCCTCTCGGTGAAATGTCGTCTAATGTCTTGCAAGCATATGAATGAGTTCATAAGAGACCACATACCACGGTACGAGTAAAGAGTACTTGTCGGAGACGAGGTTGAGCAAGGTATAGAGTGATACCGAAGATCAAACCTCTGGACAAGTAAAATATCGCGAGACAAAGGGAATTGGTATTGTATGTGAATGGTTCATTCGATCACTAAAGTCATCGTTGAATATGTGGGAGCCATTATGGATCTCCGGATCCCGCTATTGGTTATTGGTCGGAGTGAGTACTCAACCATGTCCGCATAGTTCACGAACCGTAGGGTGACACACTTAAAGTTGGATGTTGAAATGGTAGAACTTGAATATGGAATGGAGTTCGAATATTTGTTCGGAGTCCCGGATGAGATCCCGGACATCACGAGGAGTTCCGGAATGGTCCGGAGAATAAGATTCATATATAGGATGTCATTTTATGTGAATTAAAATGTCGCGGAAGGTTCTATGGAAGGTTCTAGAAGGTTCTAGAAAAGTCCGGAAGAAACCACCAAGGAAGGTGGAGTCCACATGGGACTCCACCTCCATGGCCGGCCAACCCTAGTGGGGGAGGAGTCCCAAGTGGACTCCCCCTTAGGGGGCCGTCCACCCCCCCACATGGGAGGTGGAACTCCCACCTTTGGTGGGAGTCCTAGCTTGGCTAGGTTTCCCCCTCTTATGGAAGGTTTTTGGTTCGGGTCTTATTCGAAGACTTGGACACCAACACTTGGGGATCCACCTATATAATGAGGGGCCAAGGGAGGGGGCCGGCCACCCCAAGACCACAAGCTGGCCGCCCCCTTGAAGTGGCCGGCCACCCCTCCCAAACCCTAGCCGCCCCCTCTCCTCCATATCTCCCGCGTAGCTTAGCGAAGCTCCGCCGGACTTCTCCACCGCCACCGACACCACGCCGTCGTGCCGTCGGATTCAAGAGGAGCTACTACTTCCGCTGCCCGCCGGAACGGGAGGTGGACGTCGTCTTCATCAACAACCGAACGTGTGACCGAGTACGGAGGTGCTGCCCGTTCGTGGCGCCGGAACCGATCGTGATCAAGATCTTCTACGCGCTTTTGCAAGCGGCAAGTGAACGTCTACCGCAGCAACAAGAGCCTCATCTTGTAGGCTTTGGAATCTCTGCAAGGGTGAGACTCGATAATCCCCTCGTTGCTACCGTCTTCTAGATTGCATCTTGGCTTGGATTTCGTGTTTGCGGTAGGAAAATTTTTGTTTTCTATGCAACGTTATCCTACAAGTGTCGACGGCATGGTCATGGGCGGAGGTCGGGCGGCGTTCCCAGACTGGCGGCGGCTGTCTCGCCGGATGATGGTGGCAAGCCGCGGGTCTATAGGTCCCCCACACCTAGGCATGTCGTCTTGTGGCGGCGCAGTGGGGCGTGGGGTGGTTTGGCTGGTGGAGGGATGCGGAGGCGGCGCTACGACAGCGGCGTCCCTTGGTGGTCGATGCCGGCCGCAGCCTTGAGTTACTGCCGGCGGCGGTGTGGCCAGGGCCTGATCTGGGCCCAGATGGGCTTGGCGGGCTGTTGACAGCCTGCTGTCGGGGGCTGCTGTGTAGCCTGTTGGCTCCCGCATCCGAGGGTCGTTCGCTCTGTCGGCTTTTCGGTGTAACAGGAGGCGGGGATGGCCGATTGCGTGGAGGCTCGGCCTGAATAAAGGCGGCAGTCCTAGGATTTCTCTCGCGCCAAGACGAAGACCTGCTTGTTGCATGTCCTACTGAATTTGGCTGGATTGTTGAGTTCCGGAAGGCTCCGTCGACGAATGTAACAGTGCACGTTATGCGTGGAGTTTGCTGGATCGGGTGGTATTCGGTCGTGCGCACCATGCTTTTATTCTGACCGTTTGGTTCTAAAGGGAGTGGCTCGAAGCTCTACTCTATGTTGCCATTAGATGACATTCTGGTCCATGGTGAAATTAGATACGGAGAATATCATGAAGGCCAGATTGGAGGACTAGCAATGGAGGTTCGAGTCTCTGCGATATTGAGGAACTTGCTTGGCATTCTGGGTTCGCAGCAGCAGTATTTAAGTGGGAGCGGCAGCACAGATGAAGTTCAGAGTCTTACCTTTCAGGGTGAAAATTCAAGGTGTGGCTTTAATTGGTTGTGCCTGGCAATGGTCTTTTTGAAGGCATTGTTTTGATAACGGGGACTATCTTCAGGGTGAAAATCTAAGGTCTTTTGATCGGGCGACGATGGCGCTTGTGCACTGTTCTCTTCTTGGATGCATCACTTTTGGAGAGCCTAGAGTTCAACTGTTGTCTTGGTTGTGAATGTATTGTTGCTGCTACGGCTGCAATATCGTAGTGGGACTTTTTATTTCATAGTTTTGTTCTTTTTACTATTTGGCTATGTAAATCCGTACTACCGTTAGGGTATTGCGTTGTTGCAGAAGCTGGATGTAATTGGTATCTCTCCATATTAATATATTCCCTTTATCGAAAAAGAGTTAAAGTTGAATATTGTAATAAGGAAGCCAATAAAGTAGCACATGAGCTAGCTATTATTTCAGAACCTTCGTGTATTTGGATCGATGAGCCCCTAGTTTTATTTTGAATGTTCAGTAAAAGGTGCAACTATTGTTTTCAAATCAACAAATCTTGTTGGCTGACATTCTCTAGAAGAAAAGGACAAAACATTTTCTCCATTACAAGAGGTCTTCTCTAACTCACAGTTACCCACCCGTATTCTTGTTTAATTTGAACAACCCCATTTTAGAACCATCCAAACAATATCCATTGTACACTGTGTTTTTTTTTTCTCTTTTACAGATGAAGTGGAATAAGAAAAGACGGCATTATCGACCGTTGTACATCCTCTAGCCCCGTTTGGATTTGTGAGATTGAAGCAACTACGATGTGTCCGTAGATTTGTGAGGTCATACGAAGTTGAAGTATGATTTTGAAAAATTCCACGTTGTTAGTGTGTTGTAGCTATTTTCCATCTTATTTTGTATTGTTGATGAGTCAGGGTAACTAATTTATTTTGTTGGTTTTTTGTGTCAAGTATTGAGTTTGAATGTATAGTATAGTTTAGTGCCAACTACATATGGGTTTATCTGCTCCAATTATTGCAACCTCGTACCTCAATTAGTTTGTGCGGTTGTCTACTTTGTAGGTTCAAGTGGTAATGGTTTGACTCATCGTGTTTAAGAAAATCCTTTCTGACTACATTCATCTGAAAGTGATGTATTTTGCTAATTTTTTCTTATTCTCATAGTAGTTTTAAGTATGATTTTTTAGTTCTCAACTAATAGTACCCTCTCTGATTTTGAATACAAGGTCACTTTAGAATCTTCAAGGTGTTACCTGGCGCAGCATCCTCTGTTGCAAGAAAAACAAATTGTTGCTTTGAGTAGGTCATAACAAGGAATGATGTCAACCTTTGGTTGACAAAGCTATAGTATATTGTTGTTTTCATTATTGTTACTTGTACCAATTGTTAGTTCATGTAGGAACCGGCAGCAAACATTGAAGGTAATGTGAAATAGAAGTGCATCATTCGGCTTGCACTCTTGAAGAATATCTCTTTCCTTTAGTTGCATGGTGTAGCCATTGAGCTATTCATTAAAAAAGTATTTTCACTGGCATATCTTCCACAACACCGATAATTTTCACATTAAATATGTGCGACAAGACAAAAACTTGAGGACCCGTGAAAATACATGGATGCTCCACCAGTAATATATATGGTGGCCATTTCCTTGTTTGTCGTCACTTTAGATCCAAATTCTATTCTCCGCTCAACGCGGGCGCTATTGCTGTTCTCCTTCAAGGGTTTGGCTCATGGTCTGGGCCCAATAAGGCATGTTTTCTATGAGTTTCTTTTGCGTTTTTATGTTTTCTCTTGTGTTTTCTGTTTTCCTTCCTTTTTATTTTTGTTTGAAAACGTTTTCATTAAGAAATCCAAGTTTTTGAAAAAAGAGACCATCGAAAATTATTCAAGGCTTAAAAAACTATTCATGAGCTCAAAAACATATCAGGAGTTTTGAAAAAATGTTCACATCCTTCAAAGAAAATACATTCATGGCTTCAAAGAATATTCACTGTTTTTTTATATTTATGAGTTTTCAGAAAATATTCTCGGCTTCAAAAAATTGCTCTACTTCGTTAAGCTGAGTTTTGTAAATAAAAATCTTGTACTCCCTCCAATTCATATTATTATACTGGAAGTAGGAGTTTTGTAAATTTAAAAACTTGATACTCCCTCCAATTCATAATATTCTCGGGATCCCATCGAAGTCCCACTGAAGTCCCACCTGCAGTACATTTTACTTTTTCTAGTGTAAATTTTGAACTAGAAAAGACAAAATACACTAAAAGTGAAACCCCACCGGGATACCACCTTAACACCCTACATATTATTGTAGCTTATATATTATATATTATCGATAGGTAATATGAATCGGAAGGAGTACTAAAATTCAAGCGTTTCCCTTTTTCGATTGCTCAGGGCGAGCACAAGGTCATATAGACACGGAGGCGGGCCTCATCTCCCACTCCCAACCACCGGCGGCCCCTAGGCGCGCACGCACCGTACTCGGGACGAGAGTCAGGAATCAGGACATGGCGTCCAACTCCGGGTTCTGATGCTGCATTCTTGACAAAACCGTAGAGGTTCCAGCCTTTTTCTTCAGGAAGGCAGAGTACCAGCGAGCCGAGAGCCTGGCTCGCCGTGGCCGCCTCTCGTCAGCGAAGTCGACGTGGTACATGCCGTACTTGGACTGGTACCCACTCAGGAACTCGAACACATCCATGAATGACCAGGCGAAATAGCCTCTCACGTCAGCTCGGTTCCTGCAGAACAAGAGATCGAGCAAGCTTCCTCTTACTCCTGAAACGAATGGGTTAACGGGCAGAGCTGCTCTCTTGCACTGTTTTGGAAGTAAAATGCTGAAGCAACTAGATTTGTTTGGTCTTGACGCACCTAACTGCGTTTAGCGTGCTTTCCATGTGGCTGCTCAAGTAACCGATCCTGTCGGTGTCATATAGATTGTCGTCGGCAGAGCCCATACCTGGCGGTTGTATGAATCAATTATATTCATTAGCACAGGCTTACTTCTGACGGGAAATCAGGATTACCATTCTCTTGCACATAGATAGGAAGGTTCCCGTAGGCTTCTTTCAGGTACTCCAGTACAAGTTGCAACCCTTTTGGATCACTTGGAACATTTTCTGGGGCACCCTGCAGACCAAAGGTTATCTTTAAAAGTTATTTTAAAACTTATGATATCATCATTTTTAAGTGTGGTCTTAACCCACGCACGCACGCGACTCTCTCACCCACGTGACCCTGGCGGCGCGCCGCCCATGGAACCCGACGCACGCGATCCTCCAGCGCCCTCTCCTCCGTCCTCTCCTCCCTCCACCGCCGCCAAAGGCGTCGCCGGCCAAAGGCTGCTCGGCGTGGCGGCGGCGGGACGCCCGCTGGGAGCGGCCAGGGGTGAGAGGCGGCGCCCTCCACACCTCTGTATCAGCTGAGATGCGTGGCGTGACGTCGGCCGAAGCTGCTAGCGGTGGCAAGGTCTCGACCTCCTCTTCGACAGCGACGACGGCCGGCGGCGCTGCTGCATCTTCTGGACGTCAGGGCGGTGGCCCCAGGCATGCTTGTGGCGCCTTTCTCCTCCGAGAAGGACGGCCAAGATGGGATTGAGTGTGGTGCATCTTGGGATCCAATACTGATCTCCGGCGATGAGGATCCTGACAGGGATGAGCTTGGAGTGACGGGGCAGCCGGTGAGAACCGTACCTCGACCTCGGTCTTGGTGGATGATGGCGGCGCCGCTTGACGTCGTTACCTTGTCGGCGGCATCGTCTTTGTGTGTCTCGTCATTTTTATCGGCTTGGCATGAATAATGGTGGATGTCCTAGGATTCGTCTCGCGCCAAGTGAAGATTGGTCGGATGCTTCTTCCTGCCGGGTTGGCTGGATTGCCATGTTCCGAAAGGTCCTGCCGGTGAAATTTATTGTGCAATCAATGCCTGAAGATTGCTGGATTGGGTGCTTTCTGTCACGCGCACCCATGTTTTTTATCTGACCGTTTGGTTTCAGAGGGAGCCTTCGAAGCTCTGCTGGCTGTTAATATCATGGAGTTTTCTTTCCATGGTGCTGGCGGAGAAAGTCGTGAAAGCCAAGGTCGGTGGAAGAGCAACGGTGGTCGGATCTTGGTGGTGAGGTGGAATTGGCTTGGAGCTTCGTGACTTCGAACATCGACTTGTATGTGGGGGCGACTGCACAGGAAAAAAATTCAGGGTAAAAATCCAAGGTCTGGCCTTAACTGGTTGTGACTGGCAATGTTCTTGTTGAAGGCATTGTTTTGTGAGAGAGGACTTTCTTCGGGATGAAAACCTAAGATCTGTGATCGGGCGACGACAGCGTTTGTGCACTGTTTTCTTCTTGGAGGCGTCGCTATGGAGAAGCTGATCTTCTGGTGTTGTCTTGGTGGTGTCAAAGTTGTTGTTCAGAGTTTTCGATCTCTGTAGCGGGGTTTTTCTTTTTTTTTTGTAATTCTTCTATCTTTTTTGGCTGTGTGCATCATTTATGCCATTAGGGCATGATGTTGTTGCAGAGGCTATGTTTAATTGGTATCTACGCGATATTAATATATGCTCTTTATCAAAAAATCATTTTTAATTGTGTATTTTTTTTGTCATATCTCATGATTCAGTTGAGAATTTTTTTGACAGGTGATTCAGTTGGAGACTTGAGATCATATAATCCAACAGATGTGCATTGCTTGGCAACAAGAACTGGAGTTATTGCAAAACACATTGCTGGCACATCCTTTTACCTTACCAACTGGCGGGTCTGTCGGAGAACCTGCGTCGTAGAAAGAAATCACGTGTTAGAAAACACTACTGTGACACTTTTCAGTTACATTTGTCTAGTGAAGTGGTGAACAGATTACTTTGAGATTAAAATGGTTAAAAAAAGTTATAGTTCGTAGATGCAGTAGTATGGCAGAAAATGTAAATAGGCGACCTAAAAAACAAGGCTCTGAAGATAAATAATAGACATTGAACATGTTTAGGGATGGCTGAACACTTAGATCAGAGAAATGCCCAACATTTGTGACTCCAGCCTATTTTTGCATATCTTAGTTGCATTATTTGCTTTTGAGCACAATGCGCCGAGACAAACAAAAAAAAACGTGTCAAATTCCACATCCACATGCCACAAAACTACGAGCAATAACAATTCTAGTATCACCATCCAGAAAAGGATACTTACCTCTGTAATAAATTGACATGTCTGCATTGTAGTCTCGAACACCTGTCCCTAGAGGGCGATCATTCACATAGAGAATAGTAGTAATTTATTCCAATAAAATCTAAAGAGCCCCTGATAAGTTCAGACTGATCTTTTGTGAAGGGTGGAAGGCGAGAGCCAACATTCTTCCTCATTACTTCTGGGTAGTCCCCAAACACCAATGGCTCTAATATCCTGCCAGCACTGCAGTTAAGATGTAAAACATGCACGGATTATGTAGGTTAAATAAATGGTTGCAGTGGCAAAATAGAGGTAAAATATATAAAGAATACGTTATCAACGGGGGAATAATCCCCCCCTTGGCCATACGTTCTTATATAAAATATGAGAACTCTCTGTGCTCTTTCAGCACGAATAGCACCCCTAACAAGTTCGCGCTTTGCGCAGGATTCGAACTCAGGATGGACGGGTTCAGCACCTTGAACTTCAGCCACTGAGCTAGCACTCAGTTCTCAAAATGGAGGTAAAATATCATACCAGCCAAACAAGAAATGTTTACACCTCTGAGTTGCTTCTAAATCCACCGTGGAATTTGTTAGTGGATAAGTCCAGAAGGAGAAGATATTTATGCTGACAACTCCTTTTTGCATGGGCTGCATACAAAAGGTTCATTTTTAGTTTTTATGAGCCTGGGGCAGCCAGCTTTGATGATGGGTTCTGTTGCGCCCCCGGTCCCGATGCAGCCTTTGGTTCCGGTTCCTGTTGCGGTTGCTCCTGTGGTGAAGCAGAAGAAGGCCGGAAAATGCTGGAAATGCGATGTTAAGACTCATGCTACAAAGGACTGTAAGGCTATTCATTATTGTCTGATTTGTGATTCTGGGGCACATCCTACTATTAGATGCCCAATTCTGAAGTTACCTCGACCTTCGAGCTTCTTTGTTGGTTGCGGTAATGATGCCACCCTTGATCTTCAGATTCCAGACTCAGTGTATAAGCCACAGATGATTTCTTCTGGAACACCCACAGCTTTAGTGCAGGTGTCAGGGGAGGGAACTGTCTCTGCAGCTGATGTTCAGAGTCTGATGGCCCGCATGTGTCCAGGGAACCCAGCATGGACATGGGAGGCGGTGCCCCATGGGGCTAATGCCTTTCTTATTGGCATCCCTACAGCTGATGATCTGTCCAGGATTGATGGTATGCAGATGAGTGTGCCCAAGGTTAATGCTCAGGTTCTAGTTTCTTCTTGGGTACATCAGGATGTGCAGCCTCTCTTCGTTATGGAGCCGGTTTGGGTACATGTCAGTGGAGTCCCGGACTCTGTTCGCCATTTCCTCGGTCTCTGGGCAGTGGGTTCTCTTATTGGCACCACTCTTGATGTTGATTTGTTCTCGCTTCGGAGTCAGGGGATTATTCGTGTGCTAGTGGCTATGCGTGACCCTTCGGCTCCGGAGAAGAATAATGGTTGCCTGGAGGTGGTTGCTCTTTTAAAGCTTAATGGTTATCTTTTTCGTTTCGGCCGTGAGGCGGTGGGGTTCCAGCCGGACCCTCGGTTTTGTCCTTTTTTCCGGAAAGAAGGAGGGGATGATGATGGTTCTCATGGTTCCGACGAGGACAGGCATGATGAAGCTCCCATCGATGCGGCGCCGGAGGCTGCTCGGTATGGATGTTGATGGTCACCCTCCCTCGCATACGTGCACACCGGTGGTGCAGACCGCGCAAGTGGCGTTGACTCCGTTCAACCACTCGCCGATGACAGTATAGAGGGCGGCAGATTGTGGCTCGAGCTAGAGTCGAGTCGCCGCACTTGGTAGCCTCTTCTCCCGTGGCTCCACGGGAGCCCTCACCTTCCGCAGTTCGGACTTTTATGCAGGGTCGCACTCGTCCGGTCTCAGTTCTACCGCGGGCGCATCAGCCACTGACTCCGGCTTCTACTTCGCCTCAGTCGGGTTCAGTGGTGCAGCCGCTGTCGATGGAGACGCTGTCCTCTGCGTCGGCGCAGTATCCACAGCCGACCTCGCCGCCCCACCAGGCCGTGACACCCGCGTCGGGGCAGCAGGCCGCGGCGTCTTTGGCCTCGACCCCCGCGTCGGGATCCTCGCCACAGCCGGCCACGGCGTCCCCGCTTCAGACCGTTGGGGCGGCCGCGCCGTCGGTGCAGCAGGGAGTCGTGGTATCTTCTTCGCCGAGGCAGCCAGCCTCGGAGGGCGACACGCAGAGGGCCGGATGGTCACGCAGGCCGTGCCTTCTCCGTCTCTACCGGTTCCGAGAGGCGCTGCGGTGGAGGAGCTGCAGACTCGGGGACCGAGCCGCCTATGGCGGCTAAGTCTTCCGAGACAGCGGCTCCGACGGCTTCCGCGCCTACGACGGTCATGGCGGGGATGATACAGGGGCTTCTTCACCCAGCACTCCCGTGTCATCGCCATCTTCTTCACCGGCTGGTTCGCCGCCTCGCTCGCCCACCTCTTCGCCAGCCTCCTTGCGGCAGCCTTCACCCACGGTTCCTCCTCCGGTCGTTCAGCCGACGGTGAGGAGGAGTGGGAGGTTTGCTCTTTCGGAGGATGGGGCGGGGGCGACGGATGAGGACGTCATGCAGCCGAGCCATGCGACGCAAGGCGGAGATGAACCTCGACACGGCAGGTACTAAACAACCGTCTAAGTCTTTTGTTTCTTTTTCAGTATACTCGTATTTCTTCTAATTTGAGTAGCCTAGGGATTTCTTTGGGTAGTCGTAATGACGAGATTTCGTTTCGGCTAATGTGTTGAGACAAACGGAGCTTGACCGTTTAACGGTTGCCCCGAATGACTCCACTGGGCTCGAAACGGCGATTATAGACGATGATGAAGATGATGACATCCTAGATGGTCAAATTCTCTCGGCTATAATTGGCAACATTTCAGAAGTTGATCTAGAACATGCGGAGCTTAGTTCTGATTTGCAAGCATCCGAACGTGGTTCTCGATCATCGGCTGGAAAGAAATCTCGTAGGTATGGCAAGAACTTTAAATCTAAAATAGTCTCTCGATGAATGGCATGTTTCGGAATAGCAGAGGTCTTCGCGACTTGGCTAAGCATTCCCACATTGCTGATGGTTGTAGAGATTATGATTTAGATTTTCTTGCTATATCGGAGACGGGTAGGCGAAATTTCTCTCAAAGTTTTCTCGACCGTTTGTCGGGCGGGATTAACTTTCAGTGGTTCTCTCGCCCGCCACGAGGTAGGTCCGGAGGCATTTTACTTGGCGTCCGCATAGACACCATGACCGTCTTGGCTAGTTCTGATGGAGAGTATCATATTAAACTCGACATTCAGAATAAAGCCGACGGTTTTGTGTGGAGTCTGGTTGCTGTGTATGGTGCCGCTCAAGAAGAGTTTAAGGCTGACTTTTTACGTGAGTTGGTAAACCTTACAAAGGATAATCCCTACCCGATTTTAATCGGGGGTGATTTTAATTTGTTGAGGTTTCCTCATGAGAAAAGTAAAGGCCGTTTTGATGGTCATTGGCCTTTCTTGTTCAACGCTGTCATTGATAGCCTTGACTTAAGAGAGGTGTTTATGACTGGTCGACGCTTACTTGGGCGAACAGCTTGCCGGAGCCCACATACGAGAAACTAGATCGCGTGTTGATGGATACCGAATGGGAAAATAAATACCCTCTGGTGTCAGTCCGCGCACTAGAACGTATTGAAAAACTGTCTGACCACGCTCCCATCCTTTTAACCACCGGGAATCCCACACCCGTTCGTAAACGGCCGTTCAAATTTGAACTTGGCTGGTTATATCGAGAGGGATTTCATGATATGGTTAAAAGGGTTTGGGACAGACCGGTCGGGGGGAGTACGCCCATTTTGAGATGGAATAATAAAATGCGTTCTATGCGCAAACATCTATCCGGTTGGGCTGCCCATACGGCTGGTATTCTTAAAAAGAGAAGTCTCGCTTATCAACCGTGATTGATGAGCTTGAGGCTGTTGCGGAGACTAGACCCCTGTCTACACATGAGATTGAGCTTAAAAATCAATCCAATGAACAGATGGCGGGTCTTCTTCGCGAAGAGGAGCTCAAATGGTATCAACGATCCAAAGCTCAATTCATCTTGGAAGGAGACTCGAACACGCGGTATTTCCATGGCTTAGCTAATGGGAGACACCGGAAAAAACGTATTCACTCTCTTATTCAAGATGAAGGGTTGATTGAAGGCCATGAGCAACTCAAGTCTTACATTACAAATTATTATAAGGGTCTGTTTGGTCCTCCGGAGGAAAGTACTTTCTCTCTTAACGAGGACTTAACGGATGATATACCCCAAGTTTCTTTGGAAGAAAATGGCTTGCTAACCGCACCTTATACCGAGGAAGAGGTTAAGAAGGCAGTTTTCCAAATGGAATGTAACAAAGCACCGGGTCCAGATGGGTTTCCAGCAGAGTTTTATCAAACTTTCTCGGGATACTATTAAATCGGACCTTCTAGATTTGTTCGATGATTTACACATTGGACAACTAGAATTATTTCGTCTAAATTTTGGTGAAGTTATCTTGTTACCGAAAATTAATGAGGCGTAAAGGATCCAACAATATAGACCCATTTGCCTATTAAATGTAAGTTTCAAGATTTTCACGAAAGTGGCCACCATTAGACTTAATACGGTTGCAGATCATGTTGTTTTACCATCGCAGACAGCCTTTATGCAAGGACGTAATATCCTTGATGGAGTGGCGGTTTTGCATGAGACGGTACATGAGATGCATTCTAAGAAATTAAATGGGGTTATTTTAAAGCTTGATTTTGAGAAGGCGTATGATAAAGTTAAATGGTCTTTCCTTCAACAGACACTCAGGATGAAAGGTTTTTCGCCTGAGTGGCGAGCTCTAATTCATGACTTCGTGTATGGAGGTAGTGTTGCAATCCGGGTTAATGATGACACCGGACACTACTTCCAAACACGAAAAGGGTTACGCCGTGGAGATCCGCTATCTCCGATGTTATTTAACATCGTAGCGGATATGTTGGCGGTACTCATAGAGAGAGCCAAGTCTGATGGTCAGATTGAAGGTGTGATTCCACATCTGGTTGATGGTGGCTTATCTATCCTTCAATACGCTGATGATACAATTCTGTTTATGGATCATGATCTTGAAAAAGCTCGAAATCTGAAATTAATTTTAGCAGCTTTTGAGCAATTATCAGGACTGAAAATTAACTTCCATAAAAGTGAATTATTCTGCTTCGGTGATGCCCAAGACGATGTAGCTCTGTATACAGAGTTATTTGGTTGTGGGCAAGGCCAATTTCCGATTCGCTATTTGGGTATTCCGATTCACTATCGGAGACTGACAATTGCGGAATGGAAATTAGTGGAAGAAAGATTACAAAAACGCCTTAGTAGTTGGAAAGGTAAATTGTTGTCCCCGGGTGGAAGATTGGTACTCATTAATTCAGTACTAACTAATATGGTACCGTATATGTTATCATTCTTCATCCTACCAAAAGGAATTCTGCATAAACTCGATTATTATCGATCCAGATTCTTTGGCAAGGGGACAACGAGAAAAAGAAATATCGGCTGGTTAAATGGAGTATAGTTTGTAGTCCCAAAGATCAAGGAGGGCTTGGAGTTCATGACCCGAAAGTCAAGAATTCAGCTCTTCCGGGTAAATGGCTTTTTAAGCTACTTACCGAGGATGGGATTTGGCAAACTATACTTCGGAGAAAATACATCGGCTCGAAGACATTATCTCGGTGGTTTGGAAACCCGGGGATTCACACTTCAGGCTGGTCTTATGGCGACAAAAAATGTTTTTTTCGACATGGGACTTTCTCCATTAAGAATGGAGCGCGGATACGTTTCCGGGAAGATGCTTGGCTAGACAATGCACCCCTATGTGAACAGTGATCCCGCTTTGTATAGAATTGCGCGTCGCCAAGGTGATACCATTGCAACCGTAATGGCTACCTCACCCCCGAATGTGACGTTCGGACGGGTTTTACTAGGACAAAGGCTCGTGGCATGGAACAACCTAATTCAGAGGCTTGGAGATATTCAGTTATCGCCAGAACCAGATGAATTTCGATGGAACCTCCACGTAGATGGTTCTTTTTCCGTAAAATCTTTATACAATGCGATGCTACTTTCTGATTTACCAGTTGATAATAATAAGAAAATTTGGAAGATGAAGATACCATTAAAAATTAAAATTTTTGGATGGTATCTTCGTCGAGGGGTTATTCTCACCAAAGACAATCTTGTTAAGCGGAATTGGCACGGAAGTACACGATGTGTTTTTTGTCATCATGATGAAACTATCAATCATTTATTCTTCCAAAGTGCCAATTTGCGAGATCTATATGGTCGATCATCCAAGTAGCGTCTACCTTGTATCCTCCGACTAGTGTCGCTAATGTCTTTGGCAATTGGCTTCATGGTATCAACTCAAGGTTTAAAATGCTTCTTAGGATGGGGGCGCTAGCAGTTATCCGGGCGCTCTGGCTATGTAGAAATGACAAGATCTTTAACGATATAAATTGCTCTTTGTTGCAGGTTATCTACAGATGCACAGGTATTCTCCGTTCGTGGTTACCTCTTCAGCGTGTGGAGAACCGAGACCTGTTTACGGAGGTCTGTACACGGTTGGAGGATACGGCGAGGGATACTTTTTCCCTACATGGATGGCAGCATAGTCTACGGATAGTTGCACCACCTGGCTCTTAGGCGTTATATGATTCATCGTTCCGATATGTATTTCGCCTATTTTTGTTTTTCTACAACTTTGGTCACTTGAGACAACAAACGGCTGTGTGCATCCTGGTTATGCAGAGGCTGGATGTAATTGCTTTTTAAAGTAATAAAGCATCCTTTATCGAAAAAAAATACCTTTAAAAAATTGCTCTATAACAAGGAAATAATGAGAAAGGAATTATTTATCTAGGAAAAATGCAGGAGCACTGCCCAATCAACTAGCGGACTAAGAGTTTACAATGTACATTCGCTTAAAAAATGTTTATGTGCGTCCCTGCTTTGAAGGGATCAAGGCCAGCAAAATAAGCCGACTATTCCCCAAGAAGTACTACTGTCAATGCCTATTAAAAACCGGAACTAGAATGTGGCTACTGTGTAATATATGAATGCAAACGGTGCGTTCATGCATTCTTAAAAAAATAAGATGGCTTAGAGTATCGCAGTTTATTAATAAACTAAGCGGCACCAAAACTACAGTGAGCACAAGATAATTCACTCACTTGATACTTTTCTCTGTATAGACTGAAAACTGATGCATGCGCCATAAGGGTATTATGAGCTGCTATGTATGGTTCGACACTAGAGTCCCCAACGGTGCACTTTGTTATTCCAAATGGATCCGAGCAACGGGCAGGAGGGAACAGAGCAGTATCATAAGAGGAATATATAGCGATGTTTGGCTCATCCACAGTCGTCCAGAATGCAACCCTATCTCCAAACTCGCGGAAACAAACATCTGCATACGCTGTGAAATCTTTGTTGCATTTAGTAGATGTGAATAGGTGAAAAAGGAAAACATTATGTTGTATGTCAATGTTATGTAAAGTTGCCACTGCAAGTAGTGAAACTGCATATCAACTTACACAATTCTAGGGCTCAACCATCCACCATACTCGTCCTCAAGAATTTGAGGCAGATGAGCAGATCTAGATGGTGAAGTGTGATGTGTATTTGAATTCCTGTATAAATATCACAAAGATCAATGCCTTCAACCTTTTTCTGTAGACATTTCTTGAAATGAAATAGTTTATGTCTACTGCATGAACCTAGCAATTGATTGCAGTTAACTACTTAAATGGTGAAAGCTACAAATATATAGTTACCATGATTCACTAGCTCATTAATGAGGTTATTGCAGAACTTTAGCCCTTCAGGATTGACAGCCCCACGTCCATCTGTAAAGCAGAAATTTCCAGAAACGATGAGCTAAATTAGAATCTCAACCTTTTTAAATTTATTTCTATCTTAACCTTTTTAAATTGGACCAATTTTATGAAAAAGAGAAACACCATATATGACGTTAAATTGGTATATTATGAAACTACATTTCAGGACGGATCTAGTGATACTAATTTAATGTCATAAATGCTGCTACATCCTCCCTATAAAGTTGATCAAGTTTTAGTAAGTTTTACTTAAGACAAAAGCTAGAATTACACTTAATGGTGGATGGAGGAAGTAAAGCTGTTTGGTTGGATGAAAGGTTATGCAGAATTTCTGTACTTGGAATAAGCCTTGACCAGGAGGTGGAGAACCTGTAGGCCTCTAGGCCTGTCTCGTACATGAGCTTGACATCCTCCTGCAAAATCAGATAACACAAACTCCTTTGAGAACTACTAAAGACGTTTGCTCCGGTACAACCCCCTCCCTCTAAACTCAGAGCAAACTCAAACACAAGAACGGCTCAGATTGCTTGATATCCCTTCATTATTAAAACAAAACGGATATATAAAGCCCTGTATAAAACCCGTATGGCCCAACTGCGTATAGGTACAAGTAGCACATCATGTATGCCGTTGTCACCTCATCCACAATCGGGCGATGGCGTTCATGGCTGGCGGGTGGGAGGCACGGCAACATGGCGGCATGCTAGCCACGAGGCACAGAGCGGTGCTGCTTGGCACGATCGGGCAGGATGGCGGCGCGGCGCCGTGCAAGAACGGCGGCGAGGCGGCGTGCAGGAAGGGTGCTGCGGCGGCGGGTCGCCAGACAGCCAAGCTTCCTTTGGCCGTACTGTCTGGGCTATTGAGAACGTAAGCGATAACTCTCCGGACAGTCCGATAGTTTTACGCGGCCGATAGACCAGACAGTCTGGCCACGAATGCCAGACAGTCCGGGGCAGTGGCCAAACGAAACACGTACTTAGCAGAAGCATTTATATACAATGGACTTGAAGCCAATCTGGCCGTGCTCAGAAGCCGGCCTATCGGGCCATGGTGGCCAGCCTGTCTGGGCAAGGAGTTACAGAGCGACGGTTGCTGTTGGCTAGCCGGTTGTGAGGCTATGGTTTTATGTCACAGCATGTAGCATGACATATTAAAGTTGGGTGCTCAATATTATTTGGCTAGTCTTTAGAAAATCACAACCTTTTCTCAGAGCTGAAAGAGTTAACTGAATTTTTGGAGAAGTTGGAGAAGAAATATTACACAGCCATAAGATCCGAAGCCTATCTTGATGATCTTACCTGCCTACTTTTTTCAAAATACAATACCATGGATATATATACACATATTATACAGTGCGGTGTGTCTGCTGCGTCCCGTACAGGCCGGCAAATGGTACCGGACATGTCCGGCTATGCACCTGCCATAGCCCTTCAACAGTGACATTGAAACCTTCCATGGTGACGGCCCTGACCGGCGGATGATCGCTGTGGCCGGAGCTTCGGAGATCGAGGCGGCAGAGTGCTGCGACCAACGCACTTGTCAGACGAGGTTGCAGAGAACGATGGAGGAGCTCGCGGGCACATGAGGCTGGAGGGTGAGCTCGGGGGCACACGAGGCAGGAGAAGCTTGGGGCGACGCCGTCCACAAGGCTACAACGCCGGTCGAGCTAGGACTCACGTTCTCGGGCGGCGGAGCAGCACACAGCCGGCGTCAAGGTGAGAATCAACAACGGGCAGCTCGTTGAGGACGTGTATCAGATCAGGGAGATTGTGGAGATCGTGGCAGCTCTCGGTATACAGTATACCCGTACATAGGTATATCGAGCTTGGATATGGGTTGGATTTGGGCTTAGGAGCCCAAACTGAGTTTGGGGGAGGTGGTTGTACTGGAGCAAGGCTCACTACTAAAAGGTACTGAAGATTTTGCAAGGCCCCATATTCTTTAGGACAGTGCTGGGCGTCCCCCGGGGGATTTGATTTCCCAGCCCCCGGGTCCCCAGCCGTTGGATCGGCTATCTTGTACGGTCAGATCTGCTGTTACCGGATGCAGCAAAAAAATACCTTCCGGCAGCAAAAAAATAACCCGTTTTTGCTACATTGTAGCAAAAAACGGTTCAGCCACGAAATCAAATAAAAAGGCTGAGCTCGCCGGAGATTCGCCGGAGACCTCGCCGGCGAGCTCGTAGCAAAAAAATTATACTATTGTAGCAAAAACAGATATCGACAAAAAGTCGCCAGAGACATCGCCGGAGACCCCGTATTGTACAATGGTAGCAAAACCACATAAAAAGTGTAGCAAAAAAAAATACTAATTCAGCAAAACTTTCCGACCAAGACAGCAACACCTGACACCTAATGTAGCAGAAACGACCTCGGTGGTAGCAAAACCCGGCTTCCACCAGTAGCAACGTCAGGTAGCAAAGCCTGCCTTCGCTGGTAGCAACCTCCGAGGCCTAAGGCAGCAAACTCCCAAAAATTCGCGAAAAATATGCTTTATATTCTAGCACTGATTTCGCCTCCATCTAGCACTGATCTCGACGGCGGGGTTGGCGAGGCCGATGGCGGAGGGCGCGAAGATGCGGGACATCCAGTGCTGGTTGGCGACGAAGTTGGAGAGCGAGAGCCCCGCGCAGAAGCGGAGCGCGACGAAGCCCACGGGCGAGGACGCGTACACGGCGGCCAGCGCGAGGGCGAGCGCGCAGACGAGGCTGGCGACCCCGGACGCGCGGCGCGGGCCGAGGAGGTCGCAGGCGGGGCCCATGGCGAGGCGCCCGACGAGCGCGGCGCGCGAGGGAGGCGACGGCGGCGGCGGAGGCGTCGGACGGAGCGAGCACGAGTGCCGGGCGCAGCGCAGGGAGGATGGGCGGCGCGGCGAAGGCGGCGAGAAGCAGGCGAAGAGGGAGAGCCAGGCGAGGTGGAAGGCCTGCGTGTGCGGCCACGACAGCGCAAGAGGCTGCAACTCCGTGGCGCGGCCCTCTGCGTCGACGCAGTCGACTGCTGCGGGCGGCGGCGACCAGCCAGTGGCGGCGGCGGCGCTCGACTACGGGCCGGTTGTAATATCCCAGGTTTAGAGGCAAGAAAAAGAGAGAACACGAGAGTGTGCATTGCATTCATGCATAGAAAATCCGGGGGATTTTCGCGCGTTCATCTAAAACACAATCGAGGTTTCTCTTGTGTCGATGGAATTGATGTGTGCCATCCACACAAGTGCGATAAATTTCGACATGACCTTTGTTGATTTATTATGTTTTCGAGGGAAATAGTTTGAATTCAAATTGAAATATGAAAGACATAATTCACATAATAAATTGAATTGGAATTTGAAATTTAAACAAGTATATAAATATTATATGTACAAGTAACTACACTTGATAAGTCCAAATAAACAAATGAGTTAACTGTATTACAAATAGGATTACTCAATAATTTACAAGTTAGAAAATGAAATAGAAAATTACAAAAGAATAAAAAGAAAACCCTAAGACTAAACCTTTATCTTCTCAATCCTCTAATTCTTCCTTTCCCTGCAATAAAGGAAAACAAAACAAATACAAAAGAAATAAAAGTGGTTAATGTTAAAATGTTTGCCTCACCTTTGGTGAGGCAATGCTAAATATTGGAAACCAGCTACTGGGAACTAGGAACTTGTCCTAATACCCAAATTTCGATTAGAGGGAGAAACACTTTATTAGGCAACATTAGGGTCAAATGGATCATTTAAGGGACAATTGGATGACACTTGGATCAGGAGAGGCAACACTGATCATGAAGGCAACAGGGACAAGTGACAATATTTGATCCATGTCAAATAAGAGAAAAGGGCAACAATATTTGATCCACTTGTTTAAGGCAACAAAGGCAACCAATTAATCCCTCTAATCTAGCTAGAATCCTTAAGAAGCCCACATATGTGTTTAAGGTGGATCATTCTTGACATGGAGAAGTCAATATGATCCTAAGACAATTATTTTAAGCCACATATTAATTAAGCAAAGCCTAATTAAATCATATAGACACTTGGTCTGTTAAGCTCACTAGCAGCCAATAGAATTAACACTTGGCAGTATCCAAAATATATAGGCCAAGACAGGATAAGAGCAAACCAGCAGTGCCTTGCACCTGAGGCAAGGAAAGCCAATTTGACCACCTACACATGGAGAGTGGGACCACCTGTAAGCAGCTCACACATACATGCAACTGTGTGTTGTCACTACCACAGCCAACATCCCAGCACTATATAAACAGCACAGCCACAACAAGCCAAACCATTTGAGCTCTCCAGCAAATTCATTCCAGCCATAGAACAACATCAGTAGCTATAGAACAGCAAGTACACATCAGCTGTATCTTGTTTTGTTCCACATAAATATGAGCCAAATAGCAGATCAGGAAGCTAGGAGGAGGAGGCTACAACAAGTAGGTCAATCAGATTCTGAGGAACAAGCATGCCACAAGAAGAAGATCAATCCACAGTCCAGAAGGTCAAGATCTACACAAACAGCAGGTTGATTCATCAACCTAATAAAAGCATGTGTTCTTAGCCTTTGCATCTCGGGGAAGATAAAAGGGTAATATGCAAAGAAAGCAGATCCATCTACCCTTCCACTAAATTTTCATCTAGGAGGATTAGAAGGATTTTTCTCTCAGATCTGGCATAGAAGTGCTATGCTAGTATCATCACTGAGAAATAAAAAGGCACAAGCAGTATCTGTTCTTAGTATTAATTAAAGCCTCAGCCTTTGCATCACAGGCAGGGCCAAAGGATCAAGCAACAGCATCTGTTCTTATAAATTTTTACACAGCACAGCTTTCATTAGCAAATCCACAATCTCCAGGAATTACTTGGGGTCCAGAAAACAAGTTCCAGGCCAACCAAGTAGAACCCCAAGTAGCAGCAGTAGTTAACCCCTCATGGGATGACTACATAATTAACCTTGCTCCACACATAATGAATCACAGAAAATTTATGGATCATCTCAAATATTCAGTAAGCATCTCCACTAATCAGAGCTTAATAAGCACACCATAAGCTCACTAGAATACAACAAATAAATCATCCAGCAATAGTACTTCTATGTCACTGTTTAAATTTAACCAAAAGTGAATCAGGGGCATCACCAATATGTAGCAACTTATAGGACAACCAGTTATTAATAAACATACTGTAAGAATCCACTTAAGGTCCAGGAAATCACCCCAGGCCAATCAAGTAATTTTTTAAACACTACAACAGTGACCAGCCTTAGGAAAGCTAACCAGCAAAGCAGCAATCTATTCAGTTTCATCAGTTTAAGACATCAGCAAGCCATGGATGAGATGATCATCCAAATAGAGGCACCCCACTAATTATTGGGCAATTATAAATTTGCATTTACAGAACCAAGCCATTTATCACAAGGAAGCCATCAAATAAAGTATCAAGCCACAGTAATTCTAGTTCATTGCTTGAATTCAACCATGAGTTAAATGGGGCACCAATTTATCACAGTAAAGCAAATATGTGTGGTTGAATAAAACCATCCAAACAAGGGCACTACACAGAACATATAGCAATGATCATTGAACCAGAGCATCACTAGCTTAAGTCCACACCTCACGAATTCAATATGCACATAAACCACTAGCAGCTAGACCATAAGCATATCCAGCACATAATCAAATCATAGAATTGGAGCACACCAACAATTGGGCATACGCTGAGAAGGGAGGAATAGCTCACAGTGCAGTAGAAAGTATCCAGAGTCGTTGACGCCGGGGTTGCGTCCGCGGCACCGTCCCGCCGGCGTCGAGACCGTGGTCGACACACGACCAGAACCATCACCACCGTCAGATCATGGCGAGCCAAAGAGGGGCACCGAGGTAGTGGTCAGTAATGAGGTCGAATGACAGCAAGGAGCGGAGGCGAGGACGACCACGCCAGAGCAGCAGCTCATCGACGTGCGGGAGCAGCCAGAGAAGCGACGCGACCGCAGACGGCGGTGCTCGCCGAGGCCGGCGATGGCCAGAACCACCGGCAGCAGCTAGGGTTAGCACAAGGCGGCGCCATGGCAAGAGTGTTGACGAAGGAATTCGTAGTGGAGCCGCGTCGGTCGACGGCAAGGACAGGAGCGGCCGGCGATGGCCGGACATACAGAAGGCGGAGCTAGGGTTTCGGGATCAGACGCGACCGCTAGAGGCCATGAAAACCAAATTAAACAAGGGGAGGTGGTAGATCATGTCAAGGCAACCAGGAACCCCATCTCACCGGTGCCGGAGTTGGTCGGGAACGGCCGGGGTCGGGCGGCGATGCCGCAGCGGCCTGGTGGTCGCGGAGGAGAAGAGATAGGTGATGACCGTGTGCGTGTGTGAGAGAGGGGTGAGCGAGAGAATGGGGGTCGGGTTGGGTTAGACCCAACCGACTCGGGCCTTTGGGCCAGGCCATTGGGCCAACCCAATAAACCATTTGGGCTATTTTATTTTATTTCATTTTAGAAAAGAAAAACCTTTTTAAACATTTAAGAAGATCAAAAGAAAAAACGATAAAAATAATTGAGTATCATAAAATGACCTCTATAAATAAAATAGAAAACAAATACTTAAAGTTTAAAAGAACAACAATATGAATTTCCTCTAAAATTTTAGAAGACCATATTTTAAATCTTAAACTATTAAAACCTAAAAACTAAGGAGATAATTTCTTGTTTCAATTCTTCACATAAATAAAATATTAAATATTACTTCACATTAATATGCCATATAAAACAACAATTGTTTATTAATGGTTATGTTTAATCACATGAGAATCCTAATTGACCATTACTTTAATTAAAACCCTAAACCCTAATAGTATTTATCATATTTAAGTCTTTTGAAAAATAATATAGTGTTAAATCCATTATTACTTCTATCTTCAATTTAGTAATAATCTTTACCAATTATCATGTTAATAATGAAATCAAAATTTAGAAACCCTAATTCTAATATAAACAAGAATCTTGGTTCCATCATTTTATGAGATCATCCTAAAATAGTTCCAATTCTAAAACCCTAAGGGTTTAGCCCATGTGATCATAGCAACTTCACCTTTACATGGAAGATCATAATAAACAACCAATGAGTGCATACTCATGATCCACTAAAATAAAACTAGAAACAATTCACATGAAACCATCATTTCATGTCTTTATTTTTGGTTAACACCTATAGGATCCACTAGTGCCACCTAGATATAAACTCTAGCTTGATAACATGTTAGCACCATTGATCATCAATCCTAAATACCACACCATTGGAATCCTCCTAAAGCATCAAACCCTAGAAGAACCATGGAGATCAATCCTAGTACCAATATCTTGTGTAGTAATACACATCACATGCTCCTATTCCACTGAACCCTATTCAGGATGTGATAAACCCTCTAGTTCAGAAGCCATTAATCATTACTTAGTGAAGCAAATGTGAAGCCATATTAAACCCTAACTTATAACAACACTTTGACCATCATTCTTTAATATGTTACCCATAATCAACCATAGTAATAAACTTGCTAATACTTGCTACATGTAGATCACTTCTACTTAAGCACCAACTAGCCCTATTAGTAAACCCTAATAGCACTTAGCTCCTATTTAAAGTAATTCTTGTCCTTATTAACCTGTTCTTCAAAAGTTATTCTTTTGAAGTACAAATATCAATCAAACCATAGAAGCCATAGTTCTTATTTGAAATACTCATTATTTCTTAACTAACATGTTCTTCAGAAGTTATTCTTTTGAAGTATAGTATAAGCAATCATCAACCATGTTCTGTAGAACTTAAAATGGACAATTGCTCTTTACATATTATTCCACCACTATTCTTTATGTGTAAGATTGTTATGATGTCTTATATCACTTGATTACGATGCTAATATAACCAAACCCTAATAAGAACCTTGTTTGAGAACCATTCTAAAAGTGCAACCAAACCTAAAGAAATCCTTACAACTCATACATCCTTAATCATCGAGGTTAGATTACGCTTGGGACGATTGCATCTCATACTATGCATTATAGCATCTTTGCCGATTCGTTAAACATTGTCCTTATCGGACGATGATGGTATTTCAGCATTTGGAGTTATCACGTATCGAAGCTTTTGCCTCGCATCATCTTGCAGTCAAGAAAGGCAAGTTCATCGCTTGCTCATGTCATTTGATTATTTTTATCAAACTATATGCAAAGTACTATACTTATCACTCATGCATTGAAAAGCAAAGTATTATTTTACAATTATGAATATGACTATATGGTGGGCAATGGAACCATGGTATGTGTTGATATGGTGGAGGTTCCATTGCAATGGGTTATATCACCCTAGGATTAATTACCAATGCCGTCCAATGATTCTAGCGCCGTACAAACCGCGTTGACCATGAGATCTATAATGGCTCTGGGGAAGCCAGCCGTATCTTTTCCCTTCTGCACGCCAACGGATTGGTAGAGCCGGCGGGGTGTTGGAGGCACTGCCGTAGGTTGGGATGGCCTTTAAATCCCCATCCATTAGTGATGATGGCTCTACGATCTATGAAGGATTGTCCAAAGTACACCATGAGTAAAGCCGTATTATCGGGGAAGTCTACCGGAGGTGTGCGGGTGGACAAAAGGGTGGGTTTGCGATCGCGGAGAAGGCGGTGTGGGCTTGGATCTTATACCCGACCTCACACCAAAGGAAGTGTGGACAAGCTCATGACTTGGTTGGCAACAAGGTTAAGTTCTCTTATGGGAAAAGTAACGCACCTCTCGCAGAGGATACCGAATTGTGACTCGTCACTCCCTCGTTCGGGAAGGGAACCGCGAACGCGGCAGAAAGGAACTCCATGAAGTTCCGTTCAACTCCGTGAAGACCGACGGGCATAGTTTTCAGAATAAAATAAACCTTTTGAAGAAATGTTTATGAAAACTTGCATTCGCCTATGACTTTCTGGTATGTGGCTGTAGTTAGTGCATGATACACCTATTTCCTAATATGAACTTGCTGAGTACGCTCGTACTCATTCTATCTCGTTTGAACCCCCTTCTTAGAGCAATGCACCGAAGGGAGAAACTACCGTGGAACTCGAAGACAAAGGAGTCAACTGCAACAAGATGAAGAATCCAATCAGAGAAGTCAATGGAGTCAACTTATGCATCAGTTATAATGGAAACCTAGACTAGTAATAGAAGGGAATCTTTCCCTAATCCTAGCACCTAAGTAGCTAGATTTCTATAGCAAGCCAAGTAGCTCTTGAACTTGAGTTAGCAATAAGATATACTACGAGTCGTTATTCTGGAGCTTTATTTGAAGTTTTACCTCACTGTAAAGTAGGAGGTTGTGTTGATCTTATGTAAACAGCTCGTGTGTACTTCTATAGACATACCTTGGACTCGCATATGTTTCTGTTGTACCACTCGAGAGATGTAATATGAGTGGAACGGTGTTTCACTTGTGTTATGTCAACGACTTGTGTACTACACCATGCGATGGTACGCTGGGTCATCACAGCTGGTATCAGAGCAAATGCTTTGACCCTAGGATTAAAACCCTTTAAAGGAGACCTATAGGTTTGGTAGTGTCTATAGGAAGTTGTCTTAGTTAAACCAACTATTGTTTGACTTGAGATGGGTATTCACTTGAGAATAATCCTGACACACTTGAGTCAATCTTTCTTATCTATCTTTCTTAAGTAAAGTTAGTTAGTTATCTTACTTCATTCCAAATAACTAGAACACCATTGGAGCTTAAGATAATGGGTGGTAGTAGACCACAGTTGGTATACAACACATGGTAGTCCAAAGAGAGGATACAACCATAAGGAAGATATCCTATTGGAAGAAGTATACCCATATAAGTATTGTTAAGTAAGAGTCATTAAAAAACACTAAGATGAATGATGCTAAGTGAGGAATATAAGATATATAAGGTAGTATATGTCTATGAGGAGTCAATCATAGGAGGTAAGGAAGAGTGATAGGAGTTACATGAGTCTACTCCCAATAATAAACTAGGAACTCATATATGATTCACTTGGGAATCATGGTATGATGGAGTAGAACATCATAAGTACGATAAAAGAAGTATGATGAGGAGTAGGATTTAGGGAATAGTTCGAAAGCTTAAGCCTTAAAATCCTAATAACTGTACCAAGTATGTTAAAACCATAGTCCTTAATTTAAAGAAGGCTTATTTAGAGCATATCACATAGAGAAATCCTAGAGTTATAGGTGGTATATTCTAAACAATCATGTGTTTAGAGTAGACATATTAGAAATAATTGTATTATAGGAAGTAGTCTTCAATAGCACATATATAGGGTATACTATTTTGTTAGTACTTCCAAAGAAAACTAGGTTAACTTCAACTATCCCAGGCCATTTTGTTTCAAGTTTGTCTCATTGCAAATGTGCAATTAAGATAAATGTTGATACAAATAGTAGAAATTCACGTATTCGTGCTAAGTATCACGATCTAAGCCTATCTTATGTGGTGTTATATATTGCACACCTACACCTGATGTTTAGGGATGTCTTACCCAATTATTATATTCAGGCATATAAGGATGTGTATTATGAACACAAAGCTGAATCTTCTTGGATTTTATTGGATTTTCATTGATTGACTAGATCCATACATGAAGTTTGACTTTGATATGAAAATGCATGTTGCAATATCAAGCTCTTACTTGATGTAATAGGTCTAGAGGGTAAAGGTATTCGTGTGAGGAAGTGACGAATTCTGAATATTTTGAAGACAAGATGATGGGTCACTTAATGAAGGAAGTAAAGTTGTGGGAAGCAACCACAATACTCTACAAGAAGGACCAATAAAACTTACTTCTATCTTTAATCAAGGAGTACTTCAATATGGAAGTATCATGGAAGTGAGAAAAATAGTGAATATGGAGCAGAAGAAGTAGAACTGTATACATTCTAGAAGAAGGAAAATAGACAAGTGAAGTCGTAGCTGGTATAATAAGACCGCAGCTGATATAGGATAACCATGAAGAGAAAGAATGTAAAGTGAGGTATATCTTAACCAAAACTATGTAAGTAGCCACAACTGGTAGGTAGATATTGCCTAAAACCATAACATAGTCGCAACTGGTATCCAATAAGCCACATCTGGTACTAGGTAGTTTGCACTGTGGTACCAGATAGCCCACAGCCTGAACATTTCTTTACCCTAAAAAGAAAGGGGAATTCCGCAGCTAGTATTTCACAGCTGGTATCTTGTAGTTGGTAAATATTTAGTCGGAGAATTCATAATGGATACCCACAACTGTGTGGATACACCACAAAGAATTCTTCGTGAGACTTTAGAAAAGTACAAAATATAAACCAGACTCAAACCAATTACCTAACCTTGGAGTTTAATGATTAGAAGAAAGGAAGTTTGAAGATCATTAGTAAACTCCAAGGGGGAGAGGAAGGCTGAAGGAGAAGTATTTAAATATGATTTGGAGTATGATAGACGAAGAAAAAAGTCTGATCTGGGAGGAAGTACAATCTTATTTTCATAAGGTTGTTGGGAAGTACCCATATAAAAGTACTCTCAGGAGGATGTCAGACCAGAAGCCAAGGTTCATATCTCAAGGAAGTAAGGGTTGGACCTTAACTTGAGTGGGTAATTGTAATTACTCGAAACCAAGAGAACTTAAGTAAGTCTTCGATAATGAAGTTGGAGGAAGAAGATATCGGAGAACAATCAAAGCCTAAGAAGATACTATACGAAGGAGTTTGACCATACCAAAACTAATAATTATTAGAAAGATTCCTTTCATGGAACCTAAAAAAAAACCAAAAGGAAGATAACTAGTATAAACTAGAAGCCATGATGGGATGGACTAAATGAGTTTAATCCATTCGTATGACTAAACAACCAGGACCATGCCTATTGTAAACACCTTACGAAGTACCATTACTTTCGTTATGGTAGTAAGGGAAAACAATACCCTGCTTTAAATGAATCTTTTAGAATTAAGGTTTGAGTATCACAGCCGTAGTGTCATATTACACCGCAGCTGGATTACCGCAGCTGGTAGAACCAAGCTTTGAGTACCCAAATAGGAAGATGTCACCACAGCCATTAGTAAAGTCCATTAACACCATAAGATGTCTTAATCCAAGAATCTTTGGATAGTAAGCCTATAAGCTTAGAGTATTGGAAGAAATCATAGAATAGAAGAAAGTATTAGTGCCAGACATCAGAAGACTACAAGAAGGATCTGGATAAGAGATATATCCAATTATATCTACTGAGATCACCATGGAATTTAAAAGGATTGTGATATGTTCAAGTCGGTTCCACATTCCGAAACGTGAGAGCGTTCGAACTTCGGGACGAAGTTCAGTTTAAGGGGGAGAGGCTGTAATATCCCAGGTTTAGAGGCAAGAAAAAGAGAGAACACGAGAGTGTGCATTGCATTCATGCATAGAAAATCCGGGGAATTTTCGCGCGTTCATCTAAAAAAACAAAGTGATCGAGGTTTCTCTTGTGTCGATGGAATTGATTTGTGTCATCCACACAAGTGCGATAAATTTCGACATGACCTTTGTTGATTTATTATGTTTTCGAGGGAAATAGTTTGAATTCAAATTGAAATATGAAAGACATAATTCACATAATAAATTGAATTGGAATTTGAAATTTAAACAAGTATATAAATATTATATGTACAAGTAACTACACTTGATAAGTCCAAATAAACAAATGAGTTAACTGTATTACAAATAGGATTACTCAATAATTTACAAGTTAGAAAATGAAATAGAAAATTACAAAAGAATAAAAAGAAAACCCTAAGACTAAACCTTTATCTTCTCAATCCTCTAATTCTTCCTTTCCCTGCAATAAAGGAAAACAAAACAAATACAAAAGAAATAAAAGTGGTTAATGTTAAAATGTTTGCCTCACCTTTGGTGAGGCAATGCTAAATATTGGAAACCAGCTCATCGGGAACTAGGAACTTGTCCTAATACCCAAATTTCGATTAGAGGGAGAAACACCTTATTAGGCAACATTAGGGTCAAATGGATCATTTAAGGGACAATTGGATGACACTTGGATCGAGAGAGGCAACACTGATCATGAAGGCAACAGGGACAAGTGACAATATTTGATCCATGTCAAATAAGAGAAAAGGGCAACAATATTTGATCCACTTGTTTAAGGCAACAAAGGCAACCAATTAATCCCTCTAATCTAGCTAGAATCCTTAAGAAGCCCACATATGTGTTTAAGGTGGATCATTCTTGACATGGAGAAGTCAATATGATCCTAAGACAATTATTTTAAGCCACATATTAATTAAGAAAAGCCTAATTAAATCATATAGACACTTGGTCTGTTAAGCTCACTAGCAGCCAATAGAATTAACACTTGGCAGTATCCAAAATATATAGGCCAAGACAGGATAAGAGCAAACCAGCAGTGCCTTGCACCTGAGGCAAGGAAAGCCAATTTGACCACCTACACATGGAGAGTGGGACCACCTGTAAGCAGCTCACACATACATGCAACTGTGTGTTGTCACTACCACGACCAACATCCCAAGCACTATATAAACAAGCACAGCCACAACAAGCCAAACCATTTGAGCTCTCCAAGCAAATTCATTCCAGCCATAGAACAACATCGGTAGCTATAGAACAGCAAGTACACATCAGCTCGTATCTTGTTTTGTTCCACATAAATATGAGCCAAATAGCGAGATCGGAAGCTAGGAGGAGGAGGCTACAACAAGTAGGTCAATCAGATTCTGAGGAACAAGCATGCCACAAGAAGAAGATTAATCCACCGAGATCTACACAAACAGCAGGTTGATCCATCCACCTAATAAAAGCATGTGTTCTTAGCCTTTGCATCTCGGGGAAGATAAAAGGGTAATATGCAAAGAAAGCAGATCCATCTACCCTTCCACTAAATTTTCATCTAGGAGGATTAGAAGGATTTTTCTCTCAGATCTGGCATAGAAGTGCTATGCCAGTATCATCACTGAGAAATAAAAAGGCACAAGCAGTATCTGTTCTTAGTATTAATTAAAGCCTCAGCCTTTGCATCACAGGCAGGGCCAAAGGATCAAGCAACAGCATCTGTTCTTATAAATTTTTACACAGCACAGCTTTCATTAGCAAATCCACAATCTCCGGAATTACTTGGGGTCCAGAAAACAAGTTCCAGGCCAACCAAGTAGAACCCCAAGTAGCAACGAGTAGTTAACCCCTCATGGGATGACTACATAATTAACCTTGCTCCACACATAATGAATCACAGAAAATTTATGGATCATCTCAAATATTCAGTAAGCATCTCCACTAATCAGAGCTTAATAAGCACACCATAAGCTCACTAGAATACAACAAATAAATCATCCAGCAATAGAACTTCTATGTCACTGTTTAAATTTAACCAAAAGTGAATCAGGGGCATCACCAATATGTAGCAACTTATAGGACAGCCAGTTATTAATAAACATACTGTAAGAATCCACTTAAGGTCTAGGAAATCACCCCAGGCCAATCAAGTAATTTTTTAAACACTACAACAGTGACCAGCCTTAGGAAAGCTAACCCGCAAAGCAGCAATCTATTCAGTTTCATCAGTTTAAGACATCAGCAAGCCATGGATGAGATGATCATCCAAATAGAGGCACCCCACTAATTATTGGGCAATTATAAATTTGCATTTACAGAACCAAGCCATTTATCACAAGGAAGCCATCAAATAAAGTATCAAGACACAGTAATTCTAGTTCATTGCTTGAATTCAACCATGAGTTAAATGGGGCACCAATTTATCACAGTAAAGCAAATATGTGTGGTTGAATAAAACCATCCAAACAAGGGCACTACACAGAACATATAGCAATGATCATTGAACCAGAGCATCACTAGCTTAAGTCCACACCTCACCAATTCAATATGCACATAAACCACTAGCAGCTAGACCATAAGCATATCCAGCACATAATCAAATCATAGAATTGGAGCACACCAACAATTGGGCATACGCTGAGAAGGGAGGAATAGCTCACAGTGCAGTAGAGAGTAGCGAGTCGTTGACGCGGTTGCGTCCGCGCACCGTCCGTTGGCGTCGAGGTCGAGGACAAAGTAGTGGTCACGACAGACAGACCACCGGACATGGACGCCGCGTTGCACACGTAGCCGTCCGCCGGCGTCGAGACCGTGGTCGACACACGACCGGAACCATCACCACCGTCGGATCATGGCGAGCCAAAGAGGGGCACCGAGGTAGTGGTCGTAATGAGGTCGAATGACAGCAAGGAGCGGAGGCGCGGACGACCACGCCGCAGCAGCAGCTCATCGACGTGCGGGAGCAGCCAGAGAAGCGGCGCGACCGCAGACGGCGGTGCTCGCCGAGGCCGGCGATGGCCAGAACCACCGGCAGCAGCTAGGGTTAGCACAAGGCGGCGCCATGGCAAGAGTGTTGACGAAGGAATTCGTAGTGGAGCCGCGTCGGTCGACGGCAAGGACAGGAGCGGCCGGCGATGGCCGGACATACAGAAGGCGGAGCTAGGGTTTCGGGATCAGACGCGACCGCTAGAGGCCATGAAAACCAAATTAAACAAGGGGAGGTGGTAGATCATGTCAAGGCGACCAGGAACCCCATCTCACCGGTGCCGGAGTTGGTCGGGAACGGCCGGGGTCGGGCGGCGATGCCGCAGCGGCCTGGTGGTCGCGGAGGAGAAGAGATAGGTGATGACCGTGTGCGTGTGTGAGAGAGGGGTGAGCGAGAGAATGGGGGTCGGGTTGGGTTAGACCCAACCGACTCGGGCCTTTGGGCCAGGCCATTGGGCCAACCCAATAAACCATTTGGGCTATTTTATTTTATTTCATTTTAGAAAAGAAAAACCTTTTTAAACATTTAAGAAGATCAAAAGAAAAACGATAAAAATAATTGAGTATCATAAAATGACCTCTATAAATAAAATAGAAAACAAATACTTAAAGTTTAAAAGAACAACAATATGAATTTCCTCTAAAATTTTAGAAGACCATATTTTAAATCTTAAACTATTAAAACCTAAAAACTAAGGAGATAATTTCTTGTTTCAATTCTTCACATAAATAAAATATTAAATATTACTTCACATTAATATGCCATATAAAACAACAATTGTTTATTAATGGTTATGTTTAATCACATGAGAATCCTAATTGACCATTACTTTAATTAAAACCCTAAACCCTAATAGTATTTATCATATTTAAGTCTTTTGAAAAATAATATAGTGTTAAATCCATTATTACTTCTATCTTCAATTTAGTAATAATCTCTACCAATTATCATGTTAATAATGAAATCAAAATTTAGAAACCCTAATTCTAATATAAACAAGAATCTTGGTTCCATCATTTTATGAGATCATCCTAAAATAGTTCCAATTCTAAAACCCTAGGGGTTTAGCCCATGTGATCATAGCAACTTCACCTTTACATGTAAGATCATAATAAACAACCAATGAGTGCATACTCATGATCCACTAAAATAAAACTAGAAACAATTCACATGAAACCATCATTTCATGTCTTTATTTTTGGTTAACACCTATATGATCCACTAGTGCCACCTAGATATAAACTCTAGCTTGATATCACATGTTAGCACCATTGATCATCAATCCTATGTATCATACCATTAGGATTAACCTCAACCATCAAACCCTAGTAAACCATGATGAAAAACCCTAATACCAATCTTGTGTAGTAATGCACATCACATGCTCCTATTCCACTCAACCCTACTTAGGAAATGATAAACCACTCTAGTTCGGGCAAGCCATTAGATCATTACTTAGTGAAGCAAATGTGAAGCCATAGTAAACCCTAATAGCTAATTTATAGAACCATCTTAAACCATCATTCTTTAATATGATGTACCTATAATCAACCATAGTAATAACCTTACTAATACTTGCTATATAGTAGATCACTTCAACTTAAGCACCAACTAGTTCCTATTAGTGAAACTAAGGAACCTAATAGCAAACCTTAGAGCCATAGACCTATTTAAAGTAATTCTTGTCCTTATTTAACCTGTTCTTCAAAAGTTATTCTTTTGAAGTACAAATATCAATCAAACCATAGAAGCCATAGTTCTTATTTGAAATACTCATTATTTCTTAACTAACATGTTCTTCAGAAGTTATTCTTTTGAAGTATAGTATAAGCAATCATCAACCATGTTCGTAGAACTTAAAATGGACAATTGCTCTTTACATATTATTCCACCACTATTCTTTATGTGTAAGATTGTTATGATGTCTTATATCACTTGATTACGATGCTAATATAACCAAACCCTAATAAGAACCTTGTTTGAGAACCATTCTAAAAGTGCAACCAAACCTAAAGAAATCCTTACAACTCATACATCCTTAATCATCGAGGTTAGATTACGCTTGGGACGATTGCATCTCATACTATGCATTATAGCATCTTTGCCAGTTCGTTAAACATTGTCCTTATCGGACGATGATGGTATTTCAGCATTTGGAGTTATCACGTATCGAAGCTTTTGCCTGCATCATCTTGCAGTCAAGAAAGGCAAGTTCATCGCTTGCTCATGTCATTTGATTATTTTTATCAAACTATATGCAAAGTACTATACTTATCACTCATGCATTGAAAAGCAAAGTATTATTTTACAATTATGAATATGACTATATGGTGGGCAATGGAACCATGGTATGTGTTGATATGGTGGAGGTTCCATTGCAATGGGTTATATCACCCTAGGATTAAATTACCAATGTCGTCCGATGATTCTAGCGCCGTACAAACCGCGTTGACCATGAGATCTATAATGGCTCTGGGGAAGCCAGCCGTATCTTTTCCCTTCTGCACGCCAACGGATTGGTAGAGCCGGCGGGGTGTTGGAGGCACTCGCCGTAGGTTGGGATGAGCCTTTAAATCCCCATCCATTAGTGATGATGGCTCTACGATCTATGAAGGATTGTCCAAAGTACACCATGAGTAAAGCCGTATTATCTGGGGAAGTCTACCGGAGGTGTGCGGGTGGACAAAAGGGTGGGTTTGCGATCGCGGAGAAGGCGGTGTGGGCTTGGATCTTATACCTGACCTCACACCAAAGGAAGTGTGGACAAGCTCATGACTTGGTTGGCAACAAGGTTAAGTTCTCTTATGGGAAAAGTAACGCACCTCTCGAGAGGATACCGAATTGTGACTGTCACTCCTCGTTCCGGGAAGGGAACCGCGAACGCGGCAGAAAGGAACTCCACGAAGTTCTGTTCAACTCCGTGAAGACTGACGGGCATAGTTTTCAGAATAAAATAAACCTTTTGAAGAAATGTTTATGAAAACTTGCATTCGCCTATGACTTTCTGATCTGTGGCTGTAGTTAGTGCATGATACACCTATTTCCTAATATGAACTTGCTGAGTACGCTCGTACTCATTCTATCTCGTTTGAACCCCCTTCTTAGAGCAATGCACCGAAGGAGAAACTACCGTGGAACTCGAAGACAAAGGAGTCAACTGCAACAAGATGAAGAATCCAATCAGAGAAGTCAATGGAGTCAACTTCTGCATCAGTTATAATGGAAACCTAGACTAGTAATAGAAGGGAATCTTTCCCTAATCCTAGCACCTAAGTAGCTAGATTTCTATAGCAAGCCAATTAGCTCTTGAATTTGAGTTAGCAATAAGATATACTACGAGTCGTTCTTCCGGAGCTTTATT